>NC_079170.1:5887820-6011083 GCF_947568905.1 Ostrea edulis | reverse complement strand
AATAGCACTGAGACACCCTCTCCCCCCCCCCCCCTTCCACCCAATTGCAAGGGGGAAAATAGCGCTGAGACATCCTCCCCCCCCCCCCCCCCCCCGCCTCCACCCAATTGCAAGGGGGGGGGGGGAATAGCACTGAGACATCCCCCGCCTCCACCCAATTGCAAGGGGGAAAATAGCGCTGAGACATCCCCCCACCTCCGTCCAATTGCAAGGGGGGAAAATAGCACTTAGACATCCCCCCCCCCCCCGCCTCCACCCAATTGCAAGGGGGGGGGGGGGGGGAAATAGCGCTGAGACATCCCGCCTCCACCCAATTGCAAGGGGGGAAAATAGCACTGAGGTGTCTTTTTGAATGAGCACCAAGCAACCATGATTACAAATTACATTGTAGTGGTTTGTTTTATGTCCTGTCGGCAATTTTTTGCCCATATCGAGACGTCGTCAGCTGTAGGTGAAGTACCACAAATTTAGACCTATACTTGGCGCTCACGGCCGTATTAATGGTTCTGTAACGTGCCATCTCTTATCCAGAAACCTTGCTTCTCACCTCTAAATACCGAGGGTTTGGCGAAGGAGCAATGACTAGCTATATATTTTGTTAGGTTTAACGCGGACATGGCACGAGCGGGGTCAGCTGGGGGTCAAACTCACGGCCGTCCGATTACGATTGATTGATTGTATATTGTTTAATGTCCCTCTCCAGAATCTTTAACTCATACGGAGACGTCACAATTGTCGGTGAAGGGCTGCAAAATTTAGGCCTATGCTAGGCCTTATGGCCATTGAACAGGGAGGGATCTTTATCTCGCCACACCTGCTGTGACGCGGGACCTTTTGGTTTTACGGTCTCGTCGGAAGGACCGCCCCATTTAGTCGCCTCTTACGGCAAGCATGGGGTACTGAAGGCCTATTCTAACGCGGATCTCTATGGGATCCAGATTACGAAGCGAACACTGTACCACTGAACAATCGTGACAGGTTATTACAAAATAGGGGAAGTGTAATTGGGGGGGGGGGGAGGTGAAGATCTTTTTAATGAAAACTTCTAATTGTTTTCCCTTGCTTAACTTTCTAATATTTGATAGAACAGATTATAATATCAGGAGTACCGGAAGGGGGCACAACAGGGGGTCCAAAGTGTTGCATAGAAATATTAGATAAATGTCAAATATTTAATAAAGCACAATAGGGGGTCGAAAGTGTTACATAGAAATATTAGATAAATATCGTCAAATATTTTATAAAGTACAAGTTGGTTATAATTTATGGAGTAAATATAGAAACTTGCTACTGTAATTCGATGTGGATTCAAGTTTGTATGTATGTATGTATCATTGAATGGATAACTATTTGTTTTTAGAAATGGTTTATGAATATGGAAACATGCTTATAGGATGTTGTTTTAAGTTTGTTCAAACTGGAATCCTTGTTTTCCAGGAGGGGTCCAGAGTTTACAAACGAGACACAGTTGTATATCGTATTAATCTTTTTTCTTTAAAAAGAAAAAAGGGGGGGGGGGGTTACCGAATTTAGATAATTGTTGTCCTTTGATACAGTTAGGTTCACAATGGGTTAATTCACGTGAAATCATATGAAAACAATTGTGAAGGTTTTGTTTTTTAAACAGAAGACATCCAAATTATGAATGAGTAGCAACCAATTTTCACTGCATGTACAAACACGGTTCCATTGACTAGGAGAAGGATACAGATAATGATGGCTAATCATGAATATTGTGTTACATTGTGAACTGCCGGGGTGAGCGATGTGGTCTGCGGGCCTATTGCTCCATTAGATAATGAATATGTCTAATATTGAGGACTTTTGAAATGTACAGGCGTCGACTGATTCGTGTAATAACAGCATTTCTGTTTACAAACATGATTAATTCAGATCATAAGCACCCTGGAGTTAATTGGTTTGAAAATGTGGTCAGCGTAGATAAATTATTTATAGAGTGATAAGCACGATATTCGAGCTGTTCCTAGGGGTCTGGTGTATCGATTTACCGAAAACGAGGAGAATTATCAAAAACAAGGGTCGAACACCAGAAAGCAAGATGTCTGATTATATCGATACACGTATTTACTCTCCAAAATGTAGGATTTGATTGAACGCACGGGGGTACGGTGATAGGATTTATGTCTCGAAGCGTTATTTCTTGTAGATCCGGGCAACCGTAATCTGTCTCTCTTTCTCTCTCTCCGTCTCTTTCTCTCTCTCGCTCTCTCTCTCTCTCTCCGTCTCTCTGTCTCTCCCCATAAATAAGCATGACTGGTGTTCATTGGTTAATCTGTGCCGTACCTCCTTTCTTAATAACATGACGGTACGTTATTAATTCTAAATAATCGGCATATTTCAAACTCTTTGAGATTTTGTGATACATTTGGTGTGTATCTGAAAGAGAGAGAGAGGGAGTGTTTTTGTTTTATAAAGAATTATGTGTACCATGTGAAAGTTACCTATATATGTAGGTTATTTAAACGTTGATGTTTTACATGTAAAACATCCAGATGATGGGGTATTAGATTCATAAGCACTCTTACAGACCAGTGTTTTGAACAACATTAAATTCTCTGTCAGACGATAGTTGGTAATTATCTGTCATCCAGGTCCATTATCTTTAACTTTAAAGACCCAACACGTGTATATCACTCCAAAGGGAGCACAAATTTTGATGGATTGGCGCACATGTCATAAATAGGTGATAAGTCGTACAGGTGAGATGTACCGTTATTATATAATCAAGGTACATTCTGTGTCTGATTTATGTGCCGTTTTCTTTGATTGTGCAGTTTGAATATATGCAAATTGTAGGAAAGATATACTTTATTGTTTTTGGGACTGTGACGTCAGTAAAATTTATTGTTCTTGGGACTGTGACGTCAATGAAATGACTAATTGTTCTGCCTCTCTTAGGAAAGGTCGTGGGGATTTTATGAGAATCTCAGATGTTATTGAAATTCTTTTTTCCTTCCCGCCCGTACCCCCTCCTCCTCCTCCATAAAGTGTTCAGCTCAATGGTCACTTCCACACCAGTGACGTCATTTGACTCCACTTCCGGAACGATACTTGATTTTAGAGTACTCGGAAAATACCAAATAAACCTTTTAACTTGTACATTCTATAAAATTATATAAACTAATTTTGATGTATTTTCAGTCGTTTTATTGAAACAAATTCATACATCTCTTTACAAATGTATTTATGGTAACAATAAAGCAAATGTGCACATTGTTTGATTTGATCAGCGGACTAGAGCACAGAGAAGGCCGACATAGCACGTGTTTGATGTGAACTTGGAGTTTGTAAGACTTTTAAGAAAATAGAGAACAGTGCATAGGTTCTAAAGCAGCATCACAGATAGGGTTTTAGTATAGCTTTAAGCTAACAACATGAAATCAATGATGACAGTACACGAGTGACATACACAAATTCCTATAACAATTCTACTTTGTGAATAGCCAACAAACATTTTTAAAATATTTTAGGGAAAACTACTTATTACAGGAAATGCAGGTGTAATGAAAGTAGTCACTATTTAGATTTTGCCAGATCCAACCACCGGGGCAAGTCCTACACTCAACGTTTCTTTAGAATCCCTTGTGTTAACACCCCGACACGGCATTTCTAGGTCTACAAAGTTCTATCAATTTTCGTATTTTGTCACAGACAAAATTATTGGACATCTCTATATATCACGTGGCCAAAATCTTCAGTAAAGCCAGTGTTTGATGCTTATTTCCGGTCCTGTATATCCGGGTAATTGAATCTCGTACATCTAAGTTACGTCATGAAAAACCAAGAAGTATTATAAATACCACTAATAATGAAATCAACGTTCGATTTGGCAAATAATTGCTATTAACTGTGTTTGTTCCATCGCGTCCTTGGTTACCAGATCGGCGACCATTTTGAAACTGCGAAGACGTTGTATTCTGACTAGAAACCTGAAAGAAAAAAAAGGACAGTTTTGATTCAAGATTTTTTGACGTTTATGTTCACTGTCATATTAATATCATTCTCCATTTTAAGAAAATAAAAATATCAAGTTGTAGAATCTTACGTCCTATCCCACGTCATCGTATTACACACTAAATTATATATATATATACATGTATATATATATATATATATATATATATATATATATATTACTCTCGGAGTATAAGTAATCAATTCATATGAAGGTTTTTTTTTATTGTTCAGTAATATTGTAATATTGACAAAAAGAAATTAAACAACGAGACTTTCGTGATGAAAAGTCCAGCTTTTTCCACAAAGCTACAACGTTTGGGCGATATCGATTATAGATCAGTGGAGATATATCAGAACTTCATGACAATTTAAAAAAGAACACTTTTATAAAAACATTCGCTAACCAACACGCATGCTAACACCGTTAAATGTCTTTCTTTGAAAATATACGTGTTTTGCTTCCGGAAAATGTAAAGGAAATGTCAGTCTTGTTATGTATTGACAACTGGAGCAACCTTATTCAGACAATTTGTGCAGACTTCAAAAAAGAAAAAAGCGCGAACAGGTGAAGAGAATATTTCCACAAGCAATTGTTGTACACAATATGTCGTGTATTATCAGTTGTTAGTTAGTATTCGTCAGGTGCAGAAAATGGAGGTTTTCTCTGGATTTTTATAGCTCGTCCGTAATGACAAAGGCTAATGGAAAAGTTCTGGTGCATGTCCTTTCATTGTCCTCGTCTCGGTACCTGTCATAATCTATATGTTGATTCTATTTTTGATATCAAGTGAAAAATGTTCTCGTATAATTTTAAAAAGATTTTCTCTTGTATCTGTCAGCAATGAATGTCGTAATTCCCCCATCTCGTATCAGATAAAACTCCAGGCTCCAGGGCCATTAGAAATTAGACGTGCTCGCTTTTGATCTTCTTAGTCTTCACTTTTATAAAAGGAACTCATAGCGAAAAAGTGAGACTGAGATTTAAAAAAGAAAAGAAAAAGTGAGACAGATAAAAATAAGAAAACGTGAGACTGAGATAAAAAGAGAAAACGTGAGACTAAGACAAGGAGAAAGGTGAGACTGAGATAAAAAGAGAAAACGTGAGACTGAGACAAGGAGAAAAGGTGAGACTGAGATAAAAAGAGAAAACGAGAGACTGAGACAAGGAGAAAAGGTGAGACTGAGATAAAAAGAGAAAACGAGAGACTGAGATAAAAAACGAAAATGCGAGATAGATAAAAAGAGAAAACGCGAGAATGAGATAAAAAGAGAAAAAGTGAGTCTGAGATAGAGAAAATGCGAGACGGAAATAAAAACGGAAAGAAAAAAATGGGACTGAGATAAAAGTAAAGGTGAACTCATCTAAGTTTTATGACCTAGGAGCAGGATCTAATCCCACCAACACGTGATATTGTGAGGGATCTAATCCCACCGAACACGTGATATTGTGAGGGATCTAATCCCACCGAACGTGTGATATTGTGAAGGATCTAATCCCACCGAACGTGTGATATTGTGAAGGATCTAATCCCACCGAACGTGTGATATTGTGAAGGATCTAATCCCACCGAACGTGTGATATTGTGAAGGATCTAATCCCACCGAACGTGTGATATTGTGAAGGATCTAATCCCACCGAACGTGTGATATTGTGAAGGATCTAATCCCACCGAACGTGTGATATTGTGAAGGATCTAATCCCACCGAACACGTGATATTGTGAAGGATCTGATCCCACCGAACACGTGATTGTGTTGTATGATGTGTATTGTGTTGTATGATGTGTATTGTGTTGTATGATGTGTATTGTGTTGTATGATGTGTATTGTGTTGTGTGATGTGTATTGTGTTGTATGATGTGTATTGTGTTGTATGATGTGTATTGTGTTGTATGATGTGTATTGTGTTGTGTGATGTGTATTCTGTTGTATGATGTGTACTGTGTTGTGTGATGTGTATTGTGTTGTGTATGGTGTTGTGTGATGTGTATTGTGTTGTATGATGTGTACTGTGTTGTATGATGTGTATTGTGTTGTATGATGTGTATTCTGTTGCATGATGTGTACTGTGTTGTATGATGTGTATTCTGTTGTATGATGTGTATTGTGTTGTATGATGTGTATTGTGTTGTGTGATGTGTATTGTGTTGTATGATGTGTATTGTGTTGTATGATGTGTATTGTGTTGTATGATGTGTATTGTGTTGTGTGATGTGTATTCTGTTGTATGATGTGTACTGTGTTGTGTGATGTGTATTGTGTTGTGTATGGTGTTGTGTGATGTGTATTGTGTTGTATGATGTGTATTATGTTGTATGATGTGTACTGTGTTGTATGATGTGTATTCTGTTGCATGATGTGTACTGTGTTGTATGATGTGTATTCTGTTGTATGATGTGTATTGTGTTGTATGATGTGTATTGTGTTGTATGATGTGTATTGTGTTGTGTGATGTGTATTGTGTTGTGTGATGTGTATTCTGTTGTATGATGTGTATTGTGTTGTATGATGTGTACTGTGTTGTATGATGTGTATTGTGTTGTATGATGTGTATTATGTCGTATGATGTGTATTCTGTTGTATGATGTGTATTGTGTTGTGTGATGTGTATTGTGTTATATTGTGTTGTGTGATGTGCATTGTGTTGTATTGTGTTGTGTGATGTGTATTGTGTTGTATGATGTGTATTGTGTTGTGTGATGTGTATTGTGTTGTATTGTGTTGTATTATGTTGTATGATGTGTATTGTGTTGTATGATGTGTATTGTGTTGTGTGATGTGTATTGTGTTGTATGATGTGTATTGTGTTGTGTATTGTGTTGTATGATGTGTATTCTGTTGTATGCTGTGTATTATGTCGTATGATGTGTATTCTGTTGTATGATGTGTATTGTGTTGTGTGATGTGTATTGTGTTGTGTGATGTGTATTGTGTTGTATGATGTGTATTGTGTTGTGTATTGTGTTGTATGATGTGTATTGTGTTGTATGTGTATTGTGTTGTATGATGTGTATTGTGTTGTATTGTGTTGTATGATGTGTATTATGTTGTATGATGTGTATTGTGTTGTGTGATGTGCATTGTGTCGTATGATGTGTATTGTGTTGTATGCTGTGTATTATGTCGTATGATGTGTATTCTGTTGTATGATGTGTATTGTGTTGTATGATGTGTATTGTGTTGTATGATGTGTATTGTGTTGTGTGATGTGTATTGTGTTGTATGCTGTGTATTGTGTTGTGTGATGTGTATTGTGTTGTATGATGTGTATTGTGTTGTGTGATGTGTATTGTGTGTTGTATGATGTTTATTGTGTTGTGTGATGTGTATTGTGTTGTATTGTGTTGTATGATGTGTATTGTGTTGTATGATGTATATTGTGTTGTATGCTGTGTATTGTGTTGTGTGATGTGTATTGTGTTGTATTGTGTTGTATGATGTGTATTGTGTTGTGTGATGTGTATTCTGTTGTATGATGTGAATTGTGTTGTGTGATGTGTATTATGTTTTATGATGTGTATTGTGTTGTATGATGTGTATTGTGTTGTATGATGTGTAATGTGTAGTATGATGTGTATTGTGTTGTATGATGTGTATTCTGTTGCATGATGTGTATTGTGTTGTATGATGTGTATTGTGTTGTATGATGTGTATTGTGTTGTATTGTGTTGTATGATGTGTATTGTGTTGTGTGATGTGTATTCTGTTGTATGATGTGTATTGTGTTGTATGATGTGTAATGTGTAGTATGATGTGTATTGTGTTGTGTGATGTGTATTGTGTTGTATGATGTGTATTGTGTTGTATGATGTGTATTGTGTTGTATGATGTGTATTGTGTTGTATTGTGTTGTGTGATGTGTATTCTGTTGTATGATGTGTATTGTGTTGTATTGTGTTGTATGATGTGTATTGTGTTGTATGATGTGTATTGTGTTGTATTGTGTTGTATGATATGTATTGTGTTGTATGATGTGTATTGTGTTGTATGGTGTGTATTGTGTTGTATGATGTGTATTCTGTTGTATGATGTGTATTGTGTTGTGTGATGTGTATTGTGTTGTATGATGTGTATTGTGTTGTATGATGTGTATTGTGTTGTATGATGTGTATTGTGTTGTATGATGTGTATTATGTTGTATGATGTGTATTGTGTTGTATTATGTTGTATGATGTGTATTGTGTTGTATGATGTGTATTATGTTGTATGATGTGTATTATGTTGTATGATGTGTATTGTGTTGTATTATGTTGTATGATGTGTATTGTGTTGTATTGTGTTGTATGATGTGTATTGTGTTGTATTATGTTGTATGATGTGTATTGTGTTGTATGATGTGTATTGTGTTGTATGATGTGCATTGTGTTGTATGATGTGTATTGTGTTGTATTGTGTTGTGTGATGTGTATTGTGTTGCTGATGTGTATTGTGTTGTATGATGTGTATTATGTTGTATGATGTGTATTGTGTTGTGTGATGTGTATTGTGTTGTATGATGTGTATTGTGTTGTATGATGTGTATTGTATTGTGTTGTGTGATGTGTATTGTGTTGTATGATGTGTATTGTGTTGTGTATGGTGTTGTGTGATGTGTATTGTGTTGTATGATGTGTATGGTGTTGTATGATGTGTATTGTGTTGTATGATGTGTATTGTGTTGTATGATGTGTATTGTGTGTTGTATGATGTGTATTGTGTTGTATTGTGTTGTGTGATGTGTATTGTGTGTTGTATGATGTGTATTGTGTTGTGTGATGTGTATTCTGTTGTATGATGTGTATTGTGTTGTATGATGTGTATTGTGTTTTATTGTGTTGTATGATGTGTATTGTGTTGTATGATGTTGTATGATGTGTATTGTGTTGTATGATGTGTATTACGTTGTATGATGTTTATTGTGTTGTGTGATGTGTATTGTGTTGTATGATGTGTACTGTGTTGTGTGATGTGTATTGTGTGTTGTATGATGTGTATTGTGTTGTATGATGTGTATTGTGTTGTATTCTGTTGTATGATGTGTATTGTGTTGTATGATGTGTATTATGTTGTATGATGTTTATTGTGTTGTGTGATGTGTATTGTGTTGTATGATGTGTATTGTGTTGTATTGTGTTGTATGATGTGTATTATGTTGTATGATGTGTATTGTGTTGTATGATGTGTATTGTGTTGTATGATGTGTATTATGTTGTATGATGTGTATTGTGTTGTATGATGTGTATTCTGTTGTATGATGGGAACTGTGTTGGAATGCTGTCTTTTAAAATACGTAGTATCCTTTATGATAAATGATAGTATATTTGATGACCTTTTCAACATATTAGAGGACAGTTTCATATTGTTTCCCCTACACGAATGACAAAAAGAAATAATAATAATAATAAAAATCGTAAAAAATGTGTCATACATGAACGGTTGTAATATGTCTTCTGTCCGCCCAAGGTCTATTCATTTAAAAAATATATAAAAGGTTTGTCGTACACAGCTTACGACTCTCGTAGTGATAAATGTGTTTTTGAACATTAATGCTCATAACATATGTCTTAATTTACTCTTCAAAGTGGAGAAAGATTAAATAGACCACTTAAAGAATTAAGTTTATATTTTTATTTTAAATTAGTTTGGAAGCTATTAATCAAAGTAATCTATGAAAATCATCAGCAATCGGGAGATATCCCTCCGCGTCATACCTTTATATTTTCAGACCGTATTAAATTGGAAGCACCAGTGCACACAAGATGCCAGTTGGTTATGAGTATGAAAATAAACATTTTTTTTAAAAGCACCTTTTTAATACACTGCAGGTAAGATCGCGTAGCAATTATTGTCAGCAGTTTCCTTTACTTTAACATCTTCGTTTCCTATAAATCTTCATTTCAATGTGAATGCAAGGTTACATGTAACTCCGACTTGGCACGTCAAACAATCAAATTCTATCGACAGGAATACATTTATTGTCTTGTAAAACTCTTTCTTTGCTTCCAAAAGATACCGTGTTCTTACTTGCCAATTGCGAATTACCGTGTCTGATTATTTGATTAAATCATTCTATTGAATAATAGGACTGGCTAAAATTAGATTGCCAAGGCAAAATCAGATTATATATGCTAAAAAGAACTTTACTGGGATACCACCAAGTTATGTTTTATGCCATCTTATTTCATTTTTCTTTTCTTTGCTCTAAACGGTTTTTATAATTGTAAATGGGGTTAAAGGTGAATTAAGTTTCTGAAATTAGTATATCCTGAGCAGACCTTTTTTTTTTTTTTTTGGAAAACATTGCCATACTTAAATCTCTATATCGATAAGGCCACTTCATTCATAATTGTTTCGACATTTTTAAATTGCGTAACAATTGAGACAATAAGTATTGCAACACATCAGCAATACGTGTATAAATGATGAGATATTTCTATAACTCCGTTGATACGGTACAAATCACATGACCAACTGCATTTCACATCTCTATGAAGTCATCTTATTAATTAAAGCGAAAACCACTATTATCATTAATAGATTACACTTGATAACTTGGTCTGGCTATCATGTAAATTTGCAGTGTAAACAGATTTATCACGTGCACCCTATTAGCTTATCAAATTTGTTTGGCTATATAATGTAGAAAGACTCGCCACGCTTCAGGCTCATTATTACCTTTGTTTGATATTAACGTAGACTAAACAGAATGATCAACTTATTGACTTATTACATTGTTTTGGCTATAACGTAGACACTTGTGTAATTATCCTGATCACACATCAGACACATTACATTGGTTGGGCTGTTATAATGACGCACACTTACAGTGTAATCCTGATCACACACAGACACATTACATTGGTTGGACTGTTATAATGACGCACACTTACAGTGTAATCATGATCACACATCAGACACATTACATTGGTTGGACTGTTATAATGACGCACACTTACAGTGTAATCATGATCACACATCAGACACATTACATTGGTTGGGCTGGTACTTACAGTGTAAGCAGACTTGTCGCACCTCAGGCTTCCCCGGATAAGAAGCCGCACTAGTTTGTCCTTTAGTGAAATGGCTTCTTTACTGCATTGTTCCGCGATCAGAGCGGCACCCATACAGTCCGATAGCCTGTCTATATCCCTACAAATGACAAGAAATCCAATTATTTGTTTATATCTATGTTACTTGTTCTTCTGTGATAAACCCATGCCTCGAATCAACGCAGGTTATTCCACTTTTCTCGTCGCGGTAGCTCAGTGGTAGAGCGTTCGCTTCGTAACCGGGAGGTCACGAGTTCGATTCCCATTCGTGTCATAGCCGCGTCAAACCTATAACATTAAAATAGGTAGTGGTTATTGCTCCTTCGACAAACACTCGGTATTTAGAAGTGAGAACCGCGTGTCTTTTGGATATGACCTTAAAAAAGGAGGTTCCATGTCGCGACAGGCATTGGCACGATAAAGAACCCTCACTACTACGGCTCTGAGCGCTAAGCGTAGGTCTAAATTTGTGGTGCTTCACCTACATCTGGTTGACGTCTCAATAGGAGTGAAAAATTCTCGACGGGACGTAAAACAATCAATCGTTCCGTCTCATTGTTTACTAATGTTTTGTGAATGATCCGTCTACTTGAAGATGTTCTAATCTAACATGTTTTCGATAAAACACTGGCCTTTCAAATTGATATCAGAAAGCTTTATATGTTGCAAAATAAAAATATAAGGAAGAGAGACGTAGTTTGTTTGTATCAGGAAGTTATATACATTGTAACCGATGGAGACAGAAGAATTTGTATAATGCTAACCTAATTGCAAAAGACACGAGGCTTGCTTTACCTGATGTAGGCCATGTGTCGTAAGTTTACACCTAAGCCTGGAGCTGTGGGTCAAAGCAGAAAGCTTCAGGTCAAATCACTAAGGGTTCTTTAGCGTACCAACGCCCGCCGCGACACGGGACCTCGCTTTTTAAGGTCTGCTACTCTCACTGTTAAATGCAGATCGTTACGCGTAAGAACAGAAACTATCTAATTTTAGGTCAAAGGTGTGACGTGGGGTCAAAGGTGTGACGTGGGGGTCAAAGGTGTGACGTGGTTTAGGTAGGTACGGGGTTCCAACCCAGGACTCCCTGGTCACGAATCGCACGCTCTAACCACTGAGCCACTGTGACTGCTGTCCAGTCCGAGCGTGACGTCAGTGATGGGAGAAATAGATTGTAACAAAATAGTACGATCGACATTTAAAATAAATATGTACCTTTCATACATTTATGTCAAATCATGTCTTTTCTTTATCATTTTATAATTAACATTGATCACGGTTTATTGTCAATACGATGCTTTCTCTGCCTGCGAAGTACAAAAAAAAATATTCTAGTGCAAGATAGTAGAAAATGAATAGTGTCGTCAGCTTTCATTGAGTGACGAAAACTAATAATCGTATAAATTTTGAGAATCCTAAGAATTTTTTAACCCGGTGTTGGAGAAACCGAATGTGATGTTCACCTCGACGACACGTGCAGGCGACGAAAACGTTCCTTCTTTTTTTTCGAGTTTGTTAGTTATCGGAAAGTACGGAATTATTCGATCAATTAATAAGAATTATTATCCTGAAAAAATTTAATACACTCATGGATATTTATCTCGGGTACTGAGAACTAACCGTACTGATAAGATAATCGTGTTATTTACTGGTAATTAAAATCACAAAACCCTTTAATTAGTGCCGCTTTTGAATTGTCCTCAAATTTCATTTCATATGTTTATGTTGTAATGGACAGAAGTAAATTCATTCTAATTCTTTAAAAAAATCAACGCGATTTTAAATAAGCGTTAGCGCTCCATGGAGTATCCCGTCGTGAGGCGCTGTGCACAGTTCATAACCATGTTACCCTCAGGCATTGTCAGAAATAAAATTGATTTTTTTCCCCTATTGATATATTATCTGTCAAATTTCCCAGCCGTTAGAAGAGACTTACTACAGTGTATATCTATTAAGATTCATACGCATTTTGTTCGCATCTGTATCGCGTTCATGAAGAAATGGCTATCGTTACTATTGGTAAAGATACAGGAGGCAAAAACATTGGGAATGTAGATATTTTGTGATGAACGTTATGAGTTCAATGCATAAAAGTAAATTTTTATACGAAATGATAACTGCCGTTAAAATGTACTCACCCACAGAATTCCGTGACAGAACTCGGATCTAATTCCGTTATTATCCGGACGGAAGAATTCATTACTTCTTTGAAACATCTTTCATTAGCTACTCCTGATTTTTCGTAGCAAACTCTGTTTCGTGCATATACTAAAACGAAAGATATTCAGAAATTAAAAGAATGTGGAGGAGATAGAATATTCTGTTTTGTACATATACTAAAACGAAAGATATTCAGAAATTAAATATCCGCATGTATTACTAATTATTTCGATCAATTATCAGGGTACACTGTAAGAATTTTAGAACCCTGTAGAGTCGCCGGTTGTGGTTTACCGTGTGTGTGATATTTTATATGTACAATAATATGAAAGATACAGGTGCATGTATAATGCATGTCACACCACGTGAAATTTACATCTATATATATAAAACGAAAATCAACGAGAAAATTCTATCTTCTGATAAATAAAGATGAAATGTGCACTAGTAATGAATTGGATAATTTGATTTTGAAAATGAAAAGAATCTCAATATTAGATAGAGCTAAAGGAATTCTAGAGAAATGCTTGTGTGCGCTGCACATCAACTCCACATCGTAATTAATTAATTAATAACAGAAAAACGTCCATTGTTTTATTTATCTGTGGTATTCAGACTATTGATTCAATTGCTTATCCACAATTTCTAATCACAAATGTAATGAAACCTAGAAGCCGAAATTGACGAAATAAAACATTTTTTGTTAAAGTACACGTTCTTTCTGAACCCCTATGCAGTTTACTTTTGATAAAGCCAGTCTTCAACATTCCAGAAATCGCCGCGCTAACCAAATCTTAGAACACACTGTCTCTAATAATATAAATACATATTTCTCTTTATGAAGATGGCGCCACGATTCATGTCAAACTAATGATTTTCTATTCCATGGGAGAGGCTGTGTTTAATTCAGTATAGACCGGTCTGTGTGTTCGCTCCGTTCCGGCAATCCACTTTTTTTTTTTATTGGAGAGGGTTGTTAGCGTTACCGTCTCTGCACACAATTATTACATTAAACGCAAGTTTGGTATTTGATGGCTGATCTCCGATTGTGAAAAATCAACATAAGTTGGTATATGTGCGATATTATCGCGATAATTACACGAAAATTGCATAACGCATTGATTTTTAGAACAACAGATCTCTTTTGGAGGAGCGAGGCGCTTTGATTTATAAAGGTTTTAAAGGGCCCATGGATGCCTTTTTGACAAAATCATCTGAAGTATAACAAAAGATGTTTCTAATAAGTTCGGTATAAGAAGGGGTTGTCTTAATACATAAAAGCATATCTTTTTCGATTATCTTGGTATGTTCGGGACTCGGGGCATTTCCTCCTATAAGTTTCTTTTAATCAAGAATTTATTTTATCATAGGCGGAGATCCTTTCAAAAATATGAATTAATTATATTAGATCATCAAAAATAAAACGCCTTTAAGTTTGTAATCCTTCAATTTACATTCTTTGCGGTTCAAATATTACAGTGGACTGATTTAACAGGCTGTCACAGTTAGCTACGTGCATTTGCATTTGAAATTTAAGTGTCTCGTAAGAAACATGCCACAAACACTAGTCTGTCATGACTTACAGTGATCAGCTGTCAATCAAAATTTCGACAACTTATTTGTATTCAAGATTTAAAATCGTTTTTCTAGTTCTGAAGATTGAAAAGTATATTTTTGGGGGGGAAAGACGGAAGTTTTTGTTGAGCTCACCACAAAGATTATACTATACCAGTTAGAGATCAGAGAAAAAAGCAAACAATAAACAGGGCCTATTTCAAAGTACATCACATTGGTTTTCTGAGAGCGTTGTGGTAAATGGTAATTATAATTCAGTCTTTTTCCTGTTCGAATTGTTCCAATTTACAAATTAGATAGATCTTAATAATGATAAATGTCTGAAGTGTTTTCCAGCAGCAGTCAATGTTCAGTGTCGTTGTAGATCGGATAGGAATGGGTTATATTAACAGATTTCATTTGTTAATCACTATTCCCCAAAGGCAATGGATAAGAAATAAAACCAATCAATTCAACCTTAGAATATACTCGGATTCCGAAAAGCTTCGAAAGAATTGCACATGCGCACATACCCTCATAAAAAGAATCGTCTCTGCAGAGCTTGTTTAATTCGGCTACTGCTAGGGGGAGTTTACCAAGTTCCTCGTCTATAACAGCGGTGTCTTGTGTACAGCTGGACTTCAGGTCAGCAACACAAGAAAGTCCAGACTTGAATGCTCTGAAAATTAGAAAGAGGGGTAGTCTTAAGTTTTAGGAAAGCGGTGACAATAATTTTTTATTAACGGCCTGAACATTTACATCACGCTGTTGGTGGTGTGGTCGTCGTTGTAGGTGATAATGTCAGATTTTGTTGTCGGTGGTGATAATGTCATATTTTGTTGTAGGTGGTGGTGATGTCAGATTTTGTTGTCGGTGGTGGTGATAATGTCAGATTTTGTTGTCGGTGGTGGTAGTGCTAATGTCAGATTTTGTTGTAGGTGGTGGTGATGTCAGATTTTGTTGTCGGTGGTGGTGATAATGTCAGATTTTGTTGTTGTCGGTGGTGGTGGTGGTGATAATATAAGATTTTGCTGTAGGTGGTGGTGATGTCAGATGTTGTTGTCGGTGGTGGTGATGTCAGATTTTGTGGTGGTGGTGGTGATGATAATGTCAGATTTTATTGTCGGTGGTGGTGATAATGTCAGATTTTGTGGTGGTGGTGGTGATAATGTCAGATTTTGTTGTTGTCGGTGGTGTTGATGATACTAAGTTGATGTAAGTGATGGTGCGTATATTTATGGGGTGTTTTTATTTCTGCTAATTCAACTGTCACCGTGGGAGACCTCGCCAGTGTGCACTTTTGAAGACTTTAATCTCGTTACAGTAAGTGAGAGAAGGGAGGTATACAGCCGAATATTCAATAACAATTAATAAGATTGATCGACATGTATTATTCATAAAGAATACCTTACATCCTACAAATTAGATAACTTTTGGAAAATATCCATGCAGTGAAACATACTGTATATGTATATGTAAATCAAAATCTATTTTACATAGTTTACAAACTCCCTTTATTTTCCGGAATAGGTTTTCAATATGTGGTGACCTTTTAATTGGAAGATTCTACTGAACAGCCGTCTCCCTCACACGCCGTTCACCTTCCTTCTGTGCTTGAGAATGAAATTGCACATAAGAGATTTTCTCTAAATATTTTGGTTGTTCCTAATGTTTTGTAAGTTTCATTAAAAAGAAAAACACATTACAAACAGGGTCCCTCCTTTCAAGGTGCACTACAACACAGTCATTCTAAACTTGAAAAGCTTTTATCTTTGTTTACACGATTTACTTTCGTTTTCCTTTCTGAAATATTTTGCCAGTGTTTTCTTGTTTAAAGAAGACTCCATTTGAGATGTTTGGGCGATGGGTTTGGTTAAAAGACTATGACAAACCAATGTCTTAACTTGGAATTGTTTAGTTCTGATTTCAGTTGAAGAGCACCCGTGGTTGACCAAAGAGCCCTTGTGATAATGCGACCAAAATATGCGAGCGAAACGCACGTTTTGCTTGTCTAACAGCCATTAATGGAAAAGATCAATTTGTCTTTAGTTTGAATGTGCACGAACTCTCCTAATTTTGAGGGGGCTTTTAAGGATATTGAAATCTTTTTCAACTTAGCGAAAGAAAGGAGTACATGTCATTTATTTCTCTTGCATTTTATTTGGCTTGCCCAAACAAAACCCGTATATTTTGTCAATGACTATTCTGTAGCATATTTTTACTTGTGGCAACTCTGGCCAGGAATTAAAAATTGCAATTAATACTGTTTGACTGCCTGTAAACATGAAATGGGCGGATAGAGAGAATTGGGTAATTAGTTGATGGAAGTCTGAATTAGGCGGTACGTCTCCCCCACCCACAACTACAATATCTCGGAAGTTAAATGGTTTGGCTAAATAGGGTTTTTGTTAATTTTATTCACCCTTTGCCTAAAAGTCGGTTGACAATGAGCTAATATTTCCCTTAGCCATAGGCCGACAAGAAACATCAAAGTGCATTGATAAATCATAAATCATAAAGGTAGTTATATAACTCCGTTAATTCACGAGATCGATCGTCCTCCCCAATCATTAAGTTGTTCAGTGTAACTTGCTGACGGGGAATTTAAATATCGTAGCGAATAGGTTTAACTTAAAGTGACACCGCTCAGTTAAAGTTCCCAAGATCAAATCAGATTCTGATATATTGCAAAAGTACAAATTTGTTGATCAATTGATATATATTTTTCAATGTGACATTATTATTTTTGTTCTCTTTTGAATTAGCATGTTACTAAAGAATTGTTTATAGAAGGTTTTCATTTATCTTAGCACAAATTTGTACATGCGTTGTGCTTTGTAGAATTTAGTTTGAGGCAGACTGATTTCAGGACATACATTTTCCTCTGTTCGTCTCGTGGTAGTTTGATACGTGTAGGATGTATGTACGTACGTGCAGAGAAGCCGTATGTTTTCGGCGTCCACCCCTGATATAATTGTGTTTTGGGGGGCCAGGATACCCCTTATCTTCATTTCATACTCCCGGAAGCAGGTTTTGGTGTGACCTTTGACATCATCGGGACAAGTGCTGGACGCATAATACGGGAGATCTAAAAAAAGGAAAAAAAGAGCAATGCTTAGTCATTTCAGTTTTAGACATAATACAGTCTACTCCGGATATAATGAAATCCAGGGGACCGACCTGAATTGTTCATTATATCCAAAGTTCAATATAACCAATGCTGAACTACACAAATATTGCTACTGGGGGATTTATTTTAACTTCAATATAACATATATTTCAATATAACCGACTTCAATATAAGTGGAGTGGACTGTAGTACGAAAACAGCTGATGTCACTGTAATAAGAACTGCACAATAAAGGGACCCGAAACTCTTTTATTTTTTCATGGTGACGAGCTCCGGTTCTGTTGCCCGAGTCTATAATGTATATACGTATCATGGCGCTGTGTATTGTATATTATTCACCGACATACCATGCTTCATCTTTGTTATTCTGGTGTTTCTTATTATAGTAAATGTCCTAAGCATGACGTATGTCATTTGTTAGGAGAGGCAGTATGCCGAGAATGTACATGTAGAGTAATGTTACAACCATAAAAACTAGCAGATGTATTATCAAAATAACTGTAACGAATTAGTGCAGTCTACGTAATGTGAACAAGTAATTAATGCCGTATTAAGTCTATTTGATACATTGTATTGATTGGCCTTGCAGCAAAGTATATGTTTCATAAAACTGAATGTACTATGTAACTGCTATCGATGGCACCACGTGGACTACTTGTGCCTTGTCAGCCAAGTAATCCACAAATCATAGTGACTGTGACAACACGCTAGACGACCAAAGACTGCATGATGTATTAGTACATAAAGTAGTTAGTCCTACACGTGTTTATGTATACCAGTGCGCATGCGCTAGTACTAAGGAAATAAAAGAGGGTTTCTTATATGTATTCCTACCAAATTGTTTGAGTATTAATGAGAATGAATCTATATCAAATGAAAATTAAAAAATGTTAAATGTTGTACTATTTGAGAGAGAGAGAGAGAGAGAGAGAGAGAGAGAGAGAGAGAGAGAGAGAGAGAGAGAGAGAATTTTCATGTTCTTTTTTCCTCATTTTATAAACTGTATTTTAAGAAACATGTAATGTACTGTATGCATGTAAATAAACATGTTCATTTATACTATTATATCACTACATGTATTTTTGTGTATATTATATTACTACATGTATATTTGTGTATATTATATCACTACATGTATATTTGTGTATATTATATCACTACATGTATATTTATGTTTATCATATACTTGGTCATGATTATGCGGATTCTGCACATCGCGATACGGGTGAAAACTACGTAGTAAATCAAAGTTTTTACCATAGTAAATCAATGTATCAAGGTTAGCAATGTATCAAATGTTTCTTGATTTATCTCTAAAGTGCAATAAATTAACCCGCATGTGATAAAAAGAGTAGTACCATAGTGTAAAAACAGCCCTCGAGCCCTATATCATACCACCACCCCACCCCCCCCCCCCACCCCCCCCCCTCAAAAACATTATACTGCATGTATACAAGATTTATCAATAAGTATCAAAAAGCGTAGTATATGATAAATAGAATATTACATACTAAAATCCATATCATATGTCATATCAGCCCTCGGGCCCCATATCAACCCTTGGGCCTTCGGCACTCGGGCTGATATGGACCACTTGGGCTGATATGAAATACGCTATGGATATTAGCGTGTAATATTCTCTATACAGTTGTTTATCAATATACTACACGTATATTTATGTATATTATATTACTACATGTATATTTGTGTGTATTATATTACTACATGTATATTTATGTATATTATATTACTACATGTATATTTATGTATATTATATTACTACATGTATATTTATGTATATTATATTACTAGATATATATTTGTGTATATCAAATTACTACATGTATATCTGTGTATATGCAGTGTTTACCATGTTATTCCTGACTTTCTACTTTGCAGAGCAAAACATCAGACAAAGCACTCACGAAAACAATAAGACCATTGCTCTTTATGCGATTTGGTATAAAGGCATAACCTTTCGTATCATTTGAAACATGCCGTAATTTGTCTTTTTTATACTTAATTTACTGGAACATGTACGTAATTAAGTATATATAATTATGTAGATATCTTTTGTCCATATTCTTCATGTGTATGAAAGCTTTGCAGACGACTTGTTTCGTGACCTCTGTTGACCTGTCATGCTCTCACAAACAATACAAAGAATTGAGCATTACGAGGCCTCTGGTGACATTAATGTACGGCGACTGTCACCGTCATGCCGTCTCTACAAATACCTCTGCCGCCCGAATTTCTAGATCGAAATCAGCTAGTTTGTCTCCGATGAGAATATTATAATTTATCACAGATTCACACGGGCTGGCTCATGGGGGAACAAAAAAACATTTAAATATAGTACCTACGGATTTCGGACAAAATTATCCAATTTATAAAAACTAATAATGAAAAACATGTACTGTGGGTGTACTTGTAAGTTTTCTTCCCGCATATAGAATTTACAGATATAATTATTACTAATTAATATGACGGGAAAATGTAATACCATGTCAATTGTTCGGTATTTGGAGATTGTACAGAAGCAGGATTTACATTTAGCATTTTCAAGTCGATCTGACGGGCTTTCCAAATATTATTTGGTAAAACTATTTAGTCACGGGCTCTTCCCCAAGGGCGACCGGGAACAAAACACAAGCCGACAAATAAATTCCATGCAGTTGATACGCTCGGTTTTATTATTGGCAATACACTTAAATGCGCAAAAGAATAGACTTAATTCTCATCTTTGAAATTAAACAAGGCGTAAGCAATAGGCTCATTTTGATAAATATGACTGTGGGGTACAAACAAATATACGTACGATAAAACTGAATTGGTCGCCAGTTGATTCCGTAAATGCTGGGCTAATTCCTCCTATCAGACGAAACAGGGATTAGAACTGGACGACCATGCCCCTGAAGTGGGGATTAGCGGGGTCAGACGATTAGTGAAATAGAGGAGTCAGAGCGGTGGAGGCGCCGATAGTATGTAGTGGGTAGTACATACGGGACGGGAAGTAATGGACTTTGACAATATTTAGACACGGGAATCACTCTGACTGCGGAGGCGACTGCACGATCATTATGTCTATTGAAAATATTTGTGCACATGAAACATGTACAATTTCATACGCAAATATTGTAGAAACAGAGACGGCAGACACGTCTGTAGGTTAAGTTTATGGGTTTTCCGTCGGTAAAATATTAATCAAATTCAATAAGGCACTAATTCAATTTAATGATTTAATAAAGATCGCTAGCTCCTGGATAAACGGTAGTGCAGAGGAAAGGGTGATAGTAATAGATAAATAGAGAGAGAGAGATAGATAGAGAGATAGATAGAGAGATAGATAGATAGAGGGGGGAGATAGAGAGAGAGATTTGAGGATATAGGTACGAGAAAGCTCTGAATTTACTCTATTATGAGTGTTTGCCTGTCTTTCGTGACCTTGACATGAAGTGACCATCACTTTCATACCTATACACGCGTTTTTATATCTGAATGTATAAAAAAAAATCCCCAAGTATCTCAGAATAGTAGAAATATTCATAGCAGTAAGTATCTCTCTCTCTCTCTCTCTCTCTCTCTCTCTCTCTCTCTCTCTCTCTCTCTCTCTCATAACATATTGGAATGTTTTCATTCCGGAGGAAAAACTAATTGTTTGCGCTTACATATATACTGAAAAATAATTGTACTTATGTATATAATTTGCCGAGATTTTATTTTAATGATTATTCTGAATTGATCGATTGTTACGTTTTATGCATAACAGGAAATATCACTGAAAAAATAACCTCAATAAATTCTTCTAGGAATGTCTATGCTCATTGTTTTGTAGGCGTTCAAAAAAATAATAAAAGATAAGGTAAAGTTGATGGAATATTTGGAACAAAAATGACTGAATTCCATTGTAAAAATGTTGGTACCTTGGTTAAAAAGCAAGTGCTTTGGAATATCGAAACATCGAATAATAACATAAAAATGTTTGTAACGTTACATAGAGTCAGATTCCTACAGATATCACGGCTGATATAGTCGGAGTGTGTTGGGATCAATATATAATTTATCTTCAGGCGTAGACTTTATCTGACTACAGAGGTCCGAGCAGTATTGGACTTACCAGTATACAAGTCATAGTCGTTAGAAAATGGATGAATATAGACACTAGCGGAAAAAGAGAAGGAGGAAGTTAAAATGTCTACTCACTCCCTCCCTCCCTCTCTCTCTCTCTCTTTTTCTCTGAGGGAAATATAAGAACCGCAATATTGATGAAGATGGACACATGCAAAGGGGGAGACGGAAGGCGCTGTACGGACCCAGTAGTCTCTACTTGAAATCTTATAAACAGAACAGGCGAACATAATTCGTTTGATAAAAGCCAGGGGGCCGGGAAGCTTGAGTGGGGCTTTGTCGTGATAAACATCGATCTGCCTGAATAGAAAATTTTTATATAAACTTAGACAGGCATCTGCCTCGCTCGCTTTTAACGCAGTCAGGCAATACACAACAAATATTTAGCAATTGTGAAGACATCTTATATAGAATACAGAAAGCGCACTGCATTCTCAATAAAAAAAATCTACATTTCGTTATCCCGAAATTTAAACGCTCATAATTTTTTTTTATATATATTAACATGTATCAATGATTTGATGACCTCGAAGCGAAGCAACGTAGGTTCCCAATATGATTATGATCACACAAATCTCTATGCAAAATTATTGCATTCATTCTGTAATCAATGTAAGGTACTCGTAGCTACACGACATTGTAATTTAATTTGCTAATTGAAAGATGTATAGGAAAATAGTTAAAAATCGTACAGCGACGGAAAGTGACGAATTGTGTCATAGGTCTATATCTGGCGGAGTGTTATCGATTTGAGGGGGTTATCATAAACCTCGGGGGTTACCAGGACCGACATCTCACGTGTAAGGGTAAGGATGAAGTGATCACATGGTCTGAATAATGAAAACGCTGATAGAATTCAATACGAAACGTTAGAGGTACATACGAAAATCGCGTGTCAAGAATTAGAATAGACATTGGCTCGGATGTAATGATTCATTACACTAATTCAAAAATCAATTTATAAGTTAATGAAATTCATAAATAGGAAAGCGATTAAAGACACGGAAGAATTCTATTATGTTTGAAATCTATTAACTCCAAGGTATGTTTAAGATATAATTATCATGTTAGGTAGGATCAGAGTGGCAGAAGGGGACTACGTCGTGTGAATGATAGAAAATAGAGAAAAGATTTCTGCGTCAAAATAAAACACACAATTTACAGCAATTTACTGAGAAAGATTTAAATGACGAACACGCTTTTATGTACTTTAAAGAACCATTTATTTGTAATGCTTTGTTAAGTGTGACAGGGACGGTTTAAGCAATTTCGGACAAATCAATTATGGGTGGATAAATTCTATTTTTGTAATGATTTCCGACACGCTAGAGAAATGCCGGAGGTTTATCTGTACACTATGAATTGTGTATTCAATTTGAAATATCTTATTTGCATGTAAAAACAAAAATGATGGTATGACTAAGTTCCTGTTGATGGCAAACGAAATTTAAGCACATATAATCAGAAAATAATTTCATATGAAATTGATTTAAAAAAGGAAACAGTTTTGAACATCCGTAGCGTTGATTGATATAAAAGAAAATGCTCCATTTTGAAAGAAAAAAATCGTTTAGCGTGTTTCATGGGCTTAAGTGCTTAGATCGACCGCTAGGTGAGACATAGGAAAGAAGATAACAAGTAGATTATTTCTGGAATTTACATAAACACATGAATTTGCTCGATAAATCTCTCAGGTGCAATAAATACTTACAGATGCAAAAGAACAGCAGTTTGAATTTATACCACAGAAAAGTTAAATCCAGTGGTGACATCCTTGTTTGAAAACTGATCACCGTAATTCCTACTTTTCAGGTTAATTAAATTTAGGTTTCATCTCTCATTTCGCAGCGATGGACCGACATGGTATTTTGGTCGTCTGTAAGCGTAAAAGTCCCAGGTGAAAACGAAGAACCCGCGACGATACGATTCGCCAGCGTGTTCCGTGAACCGTGACGATGGCTCGTGAACCGGCAGTGCTGACGGATTTGTTGACTAGTAAACAAACTGTAGTGGCGTGTGGCGCTGCTCCTGTTAAGTGTTCCGGATTGTGAATCGCCTTGGCGCGTGGCGAATTACGCTGGAGTTGTTGTATGAATAAAATATGAACCAAAAATCAACGTTTCAGAACTGGGGGAATTATTTCAGATATAACAACAAATGATTTTGATGGAAGTAATGTAGACATGTGGGGATTGTAAATTTGTATTGTATATAATGAAATACCGTGTATTTACTCCACTTATATTGAAGTAAAGTTTCTTATATTGAACAATCTATTATACTGAAGTCAAATAAATCTTCAGAAAAATTATTTATTCAGTTCAACAGAGTTTGCATATAATGAAGAATTAATGTCACTCCCCTGAATTTTTTCATATTTGGAGAAGATTGCATTGCTGATAATAATAACAATGATGATGATGATGTTGACGACGACGACGACGATGATGATGAGGAGGAGGAGGAGGAGGAGGAGGACGAGGCTGATATTGTCGTGTTGTGATCTATCGTATAGTTGTCCTTTCCTAAATACAGATTTAGTGACATGAAAATGCACTCAAAAGGAACAACCATAAACCCGAACCCTGTTAAAAATGAAGTTTGTATAAAGAGCGACGACTCCGCATGAAGCCGCGGGAGATTGTGAACCTATGATTGGCGAGAATGATATGAGAGATGAATAAATGTGTTGTAAAAAATAAAATATGAAATTAATGGCTGCCGTCAGTTTTCTGCATAAAAGAAATGAAGCACCTAGATTAGTAACGTCAGATATGACATGATGTGTCTGTTTCGATTACAAACAGAAAATCCCTCATTTTTCTTGGAGTGGGGCATTCCAGCGGTCTCCTGGAGACGTGGCGAGCGGAGAGGTGAAGTTAAGGTAGAGTTGACGAGATCAAGACACTTAATCCTGTGGGAAAGCAATGGATAAATAGACTCGGTGTGTAGATGGATTTATTGGAATTCTAAATTATAGTGCTTGAAATTTGATTAAATTTTTATATACATGTATAGTGTTTTTAGAAAAATGACACGTATGTTGTGTGTGTGTATATACATATATATATACATGTTCATAAGATGGTTGAAAAAAAGAAGAAAAACCACCTAAATATCCCCAAGAAAGAGAAATCTGTATAAGATTTTGAATTGTCTGCATAAATCGGAATTTCAAAGAAAATGTAGCTTGATATTAATTGATTGATCAAACACCCTGATAGACAGAACATGTTTCCTATAATAATAATGCTAAAAAGCAGATACACTGGCTTGTTAAAATAAGATGTTAGAAGATTATCGAAGACGATAGCTGGCGACAAAGCGGGGATGTGGTGGTTTGTTTTGATAAGAGGGGAAGTCGGGGATATGAAGAGGGCCCCTTAAAGTGCCTGTAGAGTCTACACTGAGCCAGCGACGTCACCTACAGCAAGCCTCAGAAGCGAATTAGAGGAGTGATTTATGAGAGATGTGGATATGTAAACGAATGGAGGCAAATTATGAAGTTCTTATAGATCCGCGGCAACATACAGTGCCCGTTAATTGAAAAGGATGGGGAGTTTTAATGACGGGGATGTAGAGAAAGATATTGTATTATCCCGATCTGTTTATCTCGTGTGTTTGTAGTCAGAAAGACTAGTCCAATAATTTTGATATGTGGGTGGTGAATATTGATAATGTAGGATATGATGAAAATATAAAAACTGGGGAGGGGGAATACAAGTATGTAAAGAGAGAGAGAGAGAGAGAGAGAGAGAGAGAGAGAGAGAGAGAGAGAGAGTTACTATACTATTTTTAAAAGGTATTTGAAAGTCATTGACATCTGGTAGTTTGGATTGTTCCAACAATACAAAGTCATTGACTTTAAGAACAATTCTAACACGGTTATTGCAAAGAAAGAAAAAAATCTCCGATATACCTTCATACGAATGAATCAATTGATTATGAAAAAATGTATGCACACGTCGTTTGGACTAATAACTGAATTTGATGATCTTAGAAATAAATCAGTATATGTAGTAAAAGGAATTCATAAATGAAGTCATTCAGTATAAACCAATCGTCTGCATTCCAGAGTCGTGGTGAGTCACAGACAAGTTTTTATTGAACTGTTGTATTTAAGGAATTGATACATGAAAAACCCCTACAATCTCACCCTTTTTCGTCAGCAAAAAAAACTATAAACAAAAAACAAAACACAAAAAACACGAAAGTAGGTCGTTTCGAAAACTGCGATGACGTCACATTGACCTAATTCGTAGCTGTATATAGGAAAACGATATGCAGTATATTTATGAATAGAAATAAAGTTTTTTTGTGTATATGTTGCAGGATAACTGACTTGGGTATACACACTTTATAACGGAAGTAGGGGTATATTGGTTTTATCCCGGTCCGTCGGAAGGAAGGAAGGAAGGAAGGAAGGAAGGAAGGAAGGAAGGAAGGAAGGAAGGAAGGAAGGAAGAAAGAAAGGAAGGAAGGAAGGAAGGAAGGAAGGAACGTCACAACCCATATCCGTGAGAGATCAATCTCCGAAATCTGAAGACCCTTTTAAAAACTCTGCGACTGTCTCCGAAAGTATTCACTCAAAGAGTACCGGTCGTAAAAACCCAGAATCCACTTGAGCAGGATTGTCGAGTGGGTCAAGGTCAAATATCAAGATCACAATTTCTCCCCCAACAACTTCCTAAGTGGGAAAGCTCGGTCAATGTCAAGGAGGACTGCATGAACCAAGCAAGTGCCAATTAACATATCTACCCAACAACATTAGGGCATTGTTAGTTTGGAACTGCTCGTTAAGCAATACCCTTCACAATTTTCAAATTCTAACCAGGAAATTGTAAGCATTTCCATTAAATTGCATTCTTGAAATGACAAACCCAATTGCATTTTCTGCTTACATCAACACAAAGTGATAAACTGAACCTCCTTAGATACACCCCCCCCCCCTTTCCAAATCCAGAAATACACATACACAGAAAGAGGTAAATATCCAGTAGAACTCACTGACATTTCACCTGGTGTACTATTGTTAAACGAAGAAGAAGAAAAAAGGAATAGACAAATAGGAATTAAAAGAAAAACGTGAACAAGCTTGAGGTAGACTTGCTTGATCAGGAATGGTGAAATATCCTTGTTCAGATTCTATACTCAGGAAACATATTCTTTGGGCCATTGTTCAGCCTCTTCAATCCAAGTGAACTCACTGAAATGACATCCACGTCCACACATGAACACAAATCATCCAGCAAGCAAATCTGCAGCTCCCCGTCCTGTCGTCCTCAAAACTGAAAGCAAAAATCCCCGCCAACCAACTCTTTCACATGTCCCTGTTTCTGATCCTACAAAAAAACCCACTTTATCAATGTACATTGACGACCACCATGCATTCAAACACAAATAAACAAATTCCATTAGTTCTTTTTTTTTTAAATTATGTCGTACCCTGGTCACATTGCCTTCGTAAATGGTTTGCTCACTAAAGGTCATACCGGGTGAAATGACCATACATAGGTCTACATATATGTAGAGGGGAAAAGGCTGATCAACAATTTTTATCACATTTGTTCGAGCATGTATATATATTCAATAAAATGACACTTGTCGTAAAGAACACAAACTGATCCAGTGACTGTGACGTGTTACAGAAAACATGGCTAGAGAGTGAGGTCCCATCCTCGGAATACCCCTCTGGATCTGCCTATTGGACGGAGAGTATATTTATAGGCGAGCACTTGTGTGCGGGTAGTATTGTCTTACGACAGCATCTAGTTTAGCCTCAGGTAATGTTTCGGTCTTTATATTTCAAAACAACATTTCTCGACTTCAGAGTTTATCTTACAACATACCCGAAAACGCTATCATAATATTTCATAATTTAACACCGATGACGGATCCATAGGGGAAATATGACTTACTTACTTACTCACTCACCCACCCACCCACCCACCCACCCACCCAGATTGAACATCTTTAACCAAAATGACATGTTTTTTCCATTGTATTGTAGGCTCTTGTGTGATTCCCTTTTTTGCGAAAAAAGGGTACAAACTGGACCCCCTCCATTAAGTAGACCCCCTCCCCTGAATTTTATTCTGGATACGCCCCTGAATAATGTAGAATAAGATGAACTATCCATGATTTGATATGTCTATTTTTTCATATGCATAAAAGTGTCCAATTGGTCGCGCTTTCTACTTACCGCCTCAGTACCCCTTATTTGTCGTAAGAGGTGATCAAATGGGGCGGTCCTTCGGATGAGAACGCAAAAATGTAGGCTCCGTGGAGATCCCTCCCTGCTCCCAGGCCGTAAGCGACGAACATATAGACCTAAAGTTAGCAGCCCTTCACCGGCAATGTTGACGTTTTGATATGAGGGACAACAATATACAATCAATCCAGTCTACATACCCTCTTCCCTCCATAACTGTTGATGTGAAGTTTGGGGACCGTATCAAAAATAGTTGAATGATAATGAAGAAACACATAAGAACTAATACAGGGTGTATCAATTATTTCAGATATGTATGATCTTTAAATGCATTAATCTGAAATCTGAAATATTACAGGTATATTTTTCAAGGGAAATAACTTTATAGATGGTATGAATGTATATTCATAAAAAAGGATAAACTCAAGTTTTGATAGATCCTGGAAGAGATATAATGCCTCATTGTGATATGATTGGTTGGGTTGTAATTGTGGGGATGAGAAATTATTTTAGAAATCAAAGAAAATGACAGATGACCTAGAACAGAAATGAGAGGCATTATACCAAAAAACCTTTTAAACTAAATTATGTTAGCACTTGGTAAGAAGTTAGAAATATGAATCAGTGGATTTTTGTTTCAAATCAATATAGTGAAACGGTGAGAGGTAATGATTCTCCCAATGCAAATTAGTGGGCTGTTTCGAATTAAGTACCCCTCAAATTTATAATACCAGATTTACTGTGTGTGAAGGCCTATAAATGTGATCAACAATATTGGAATGTTATTTATGATAATAATGATATTTGTCAGAGATGTTTCATGTGAAGGAAAATTTATTGCATGGAGGTCATATACGAAACTGAAAGTCAGTTGTATAAATCGAAATTGAAACTGAAATGCATGGTCGATAGGTAGAATAAGTTATTGACAATTGGGGAATGCCCCGCTATATATCAAGACAGTAACTGATATTTTTGTTCTCTAGCATGTTTATTGCTATGGATGGCAACCACTAGGGGAAATTAAGTACCAACTACCATCTAAATGTACCTGATATGGTGGATCCAGGTTCTTTGTACCTGATAGGGTGGATCCAGGTTCTTGGAAAGCCATATAAAACAGATTTACACATTCTTTAGAGCCAAACAATTCAGAAAGAAATTGTCATATTGATATCAAGTAAAGGAGACAACAATAAAAAATATTAGGTTAATGAAAGTTTAAATTTATAAGGAAATGTCAAAGTATATTTCCAATATTCTTGTGAAGGGAGCGTTTGACAGAAAGGCGTGCGATGCGTGCTTGCAGTGTGTGAATTTCGCTTAGGGTTGAAGAGTCGCACAGGAGCAAGTAATCTGTGAGGGGCGATGTCATTTGGGGTATGTCCGTGTAGTAGAATGTATAATGGTGATGTCTATAATTTCTTAAACACTTCATTTTTGTAAGGCGGCATAGAATGAAATTGTCAAGTTCAACACAGCCAAGTCATACTTACCTGGTGCAGAGGGCACCCTGATCCCCAAGGGGGTCCCTCCAGGGCGAGGCCTTTCTATTGCACTTCAGATCGGCTGAACCTTGCGATCGCCCCAAATGCGGGCGACTCGGGCACGTAATTTTTAAGTGTGGGGGTCTGCGTTCGCGCTAACCCCTGGATATGCTCAATTGAAATTCAGATTGCACACATTGACCATAGAATTTTTCTTCAAATTAATTTTTATTGCTTGTAAATATCATCACATGTTTTTATTTCTAGTCATATACATTTGAAATTGGGTTTCATCAGAGTAGTTTTTAGATCATTAAGTATGCGCACTTTGTCCATGTATTTTCCCGCAGTTTGTCACTACATTTCGCTGATTATTGTGGTATTGTTAAATGTTACTGTCACATTATAATTTAATTGTTTTCCGTCACACAGATATCTGTATTTCGCTGTTATAAATTTGCAACAGGCCAATATATTTAAAATTTATTCCAAATGTTTTAAACCCAATTCAGTCCATTTTTACATTTTACTGCATGGAACCAAATATCGGAGTTACTCCCCTTTAACTGTGACCCTGTGTGCCTATTGTGACGTCGTATTCATGACAACGGATGTTGTGCAGATTGCCGAAACGTGTGGATTCATTTCTCTTCCCTGTTATTTTTCTTTTCTTCATGTTGTGAATTTCTTTTCGAAAAGCGCGTGCCATCGGGGTTTCTTGTGGCATTATTCGATATTTTTTAAAAGAAGAAAGTGGACATGTAACAGTGAGAACAGAACAGAAAATGATAGGATAAAACAACACAAACACAAAAATAAGGTCAGTTTTATTTTTACTGCAATTCAATTCAGTTTTTAGCAACGTATAACATGGTGTTTATACACTCTGTCGCATTGACTTATCATCCCGCGCGTTGTCCGGCAGGACAATTGTTTATCTCTCTCTCTCCCCGCACTTCTGCACAGCATCGCTAGGCCGCCTGGACATTGGGGGTGAATTTGTCAAGGCGTAGTGTGAAATGGGGAATGCACTGAAACTTGTTGGACAGGAAAAATTAGGTAAAACATACAGACAGACTAACGAACTGATAATTATTTTATTAATTTGTTTGTTTTGTTGGGTTTAGAATTTTACCATGTTATGTATATAATCTATGATGACATAAGAGAAAATGCTTTACACTGTTCTCTAAATGTGAATTTTTCATTTTATTTCATTTTTTAAAAATGACACATGTGTGAAAGGTGTATGTGTGCGTGTGTGTAGCAGTTGTCTTTCTTGTATACGCAGTAACAACGTACTTCCAGATGTTTACAGTATGCAAATTCTTAAAACGTTTATTTCATACTACTCTCCGCTCAACAGTACTTATATTTTGTAGATGATTTTGCTTGTGTACTTGCTTTTCGGCAGTACATATATTAAAATTGGAACGATACAGAGAAGATTAGCATGGCCCCTGCGCAAGGATGACACGCAAATTCGTGAAGCGTTCCATATTTTTTTTTTTTTTTTTTTCTTATTTAAAAAAAAAAAAAAAAAAAAAAAATCCCCCCCCCCCTCCCCCGGGAGGATTCGAACCTGTCGCACACTGCTGTGCGCGGAGAACATTGCCCTAGTGAATTCTCTTTCTTGTAACTAAAGAAATTAACAGTAATAATCATATATTTCATGTCTTTTCCAAAGAAAAATTCAAGCAACCGAACGTTGGCTGTGCGAATTCGAACGTTCACAGTACGTCACAGTTAGAAAAACGGAGCGTTTGACAGAAAGGCGTGCGATGCGTGCTTGCAGTGTGTGAATTTCGCTTAGGGTTGAAGAGTCGCACAGGAGCAAGTAATCTGTGAGGGGCGATGTCATTTGGGGTATGTCCGTGTAGTAGAATGTATAATGGTGATGTCTATAATTTCTTAAACACTTCATTTTTGTAAGGCGGCATAGAATGAAATTGTCAAGTTCAACACAGCCAAGTCATACTTACCTGGTGCAGAGGGCACCCTGATCCCCAAGGGGGTCCCTCCAGGGCGAGGCCTTTCTATTGCACTTCAGATCGGCTGAACCTTGCGATCGCCCCAAATGCGGGCGACTCGGGCACGTAATTTTTAAGTGTGGGGGTCTGCGTTCGCGCTAACCCCTGGATATGCTCAATTGAAATTCAGATTGCACACATTGACCATAGAATTTTTCTTCAAATTAATTTTTATTGCTTGTAAATATCATCACATGTTTTTATTTCTAGTCATATACATTTGAAATTGGGTTTCATCAGAGTAGTTTTTAGATCATTAAGTATGCGCACTTTGTCCATGTATTTTCCCGCAGTTTGTCACTACATTTCGCTGATTATTGTGGTATTGTTAAATGTTACTGTCACATTATAATTTAATTGTTTTCCGTCACACAGATATCTGTATTTCGCTGTTATAAATTTGCAACAGGCCAATATATTTAAAATTTATTCCAAATGTTTTAAACCCAATTCAGTCCATTTTTACATTTTACTGCATGGAACCAAATATCGGAGTTACTCCCCTTTAACTGTGACCCTGTGTGCCTATTGTGACGTCGTATTCATGACAACGGATGTTGTGCAGATTGCCGAAACGTGTGGATTCATTTCTCTTCCCTGTTATTTTTCTTTTCTTCATGTTGTGAATTTCTTTTCGAAAAGCGCGTGCCATCGGGGTTTCTTGTGGCATTATTCGATATTTTTTAAAAGAAGAAAGTGGACATGTAACAGTGAGAACAGAACAGAAAATGATAGGATAAAACAACACAAACACAAAAATAAGGTCAGTTTTATTTTTACTGCAATTCAATTCAGTTTTTAGCAACGTATAACATGGTGTTTATACACTCTGTCGCATTGACTTATCATCCCGCGCGTTGTCCGGCAGGACAATTGTTTATCTCTCTCTCTCCCCGCACTTCTGCACAGCATCGCTAGGCCGCCTGGACATTGGGGGTGAATTTGTCAAGGCGTAGTGTGAAATGGGGAATGCACTGAAACTTGTTGGACAGGAAAAATTAGGTAAAACATACAGACAGACTAACGAACTGATAATTATTTTATTAATTTGTTTGTTTTGTTGGGTTTAGAATTTTACCATGTTATGTATATAATCTATGATGACATAAGAGAAAATGCTTTACACTGTTCTCTAAATGTGAATTTTTCATTTTATTTCATTTTTTAAAAATGACACATGTGTGAAAGGTGTATGTGTGCGTGTGTGTAGCAGTTGTCTTTCTTGTATACGCAGTAACAACGTACTTCCAGATGTTTACAGTATGCAAATTCTTAAAACGTTTATTTCATACTACTCTCCGCTCAACAGTACTTATATTTTGTAGATGATTTTGCTTGTGTACTTGCTTTTCGGCAGTACATATATTAAAATTGGAACGATACAGAGAAGATTAGCATGGCCCCTGCGCAAGGATGACACGCAAATTCGTGAAGCGTTCCATATTTTTTTTTTTTTTTTTTTCTTATTTAAAAAAAAAAAAAAAAAAAAAAAATCCCCCCCCCCCTCCCCCGGGAGGATTCGAACCTGTCGCACACTGCTGTGCGCGGAGAACATTGCCCTAGTGAATTCTCTTTCTTGTAACTAAAGAAATTAACAGTAATAATCATATATTTCATGTCTTTTCCAAAGAAAAATTCAAGCAACCGAACGTTGGCTGTGCGAATTCGAACGTTCACAGTACGTCACAGTTAGAAAAACGGAGCGTTTGACAGAAAGGCGTGCGATGCGTGCTTGCAGTGTGTGAATTTCGCTTAGGGTTGAAGAGTCGCACAGGAGCAAGTAATCTGTGAGGGGCGATGTCATTTGGGGTATGTCCGTGTAGTAGAATGTATAATGGTGATGTCTATAATTTCTTAAACACTTCATTTTTGTAAGGCGGCATAGAATGAAATTGTCAAGTTCAACACAGCCAAGTCATACTTACCTGGTGCAGAGGGCACCCTGATCCCCAAGGGGGTCCCTCCAGGGCGAGGCCTTTCTATTGCACTTCAGATCGGCTGAACCTTGCGATCGCCCCAAATGCGGGCGACTCGGGCACGTAATTTTTAAGTGTGGGGGTCTGCGTTCGCGCTAACCCCTGGATATGCTCAATTGAAATTCAGATTGCACACATTGACCATAGAATTTTTCTTCAAATTAATTTTTATTGCTTGTAAATATCATCACATGTTTTTATTTCTAGTCATATACATTTGAAATTGGGTTTCATCAGAGTAGTTTTTAGATCATTAAGTATGCGCACTTTGTCCATGTATTTTCCCGCAGTTTGTCACTACATTTCGCTGATTATTGTGGTATTGTTAAATGTTACTGTCACATTATAATTTAATTGTTTTCCGTCACACAGATATCTGTATTTCGCTGTTATAAATTTGCAACAGGCCAATATATTTAAAATTTATTCCAAATGTTTTAAACCCAATTCAGTCCATTTTTACATTTTACTGCATGGAACCAAATATCGGAGTTACTCCCCTTTAACTGTGACCCTGTGTGCCTATTGTGACGTCGTATTCATGACAACGGATGTTGTGCAGATTGCCGAAACGTGTGGATTCATTTCTCTTCCCTGTTATTTTTCTTTTCTTCATGTTGTGAATTTCTTTTCGAAAAGCGCGTGCCATCGGGGTTTCTTGTGGCATTATTCGATATTTTTTAAAAGAAGAAAGTGGACATGTAACAGTGAGAACAGAACAGAAAATGATAGGATAAAACAACACAAACACAAAAATAAGGTCAGTTTTATTTTTACTGCAATTCAATTCAGTTTTTAGCAACGTATAACATGGTGTTTATACACTCTGTCGCATTGACTTATCATCCCGCGCGTTGTCCGGCAGGACAATTGTTTATCTCTCTCTCTCCCCGCACTTCTGCACAGCATCGCTAGGCCGCCTGGACATTGGGGGTGAATTTGTCAAGGCGTAGTGTGAAATGGGGAATGCACTGAAACTTGTTGGACAGGAAAAATTAGGTAAAACATACAGACAGACTAACGAACTGATAATTATTTTATTAATTTGTTTGTTTTGTTGGGTTTAGAATTTTACCATGTTATGTATATAATCTATGATGACATAAGAGAAAATGCTTTACACTGTTCTCTAAATGTGAATTTTTCATTTTATTTCATTTTTTAAAAATGACACATGTGTGAAAGGTGTATGTGTGCGTGTGTGTAGCAGTTGTCTTTCTTGTATACGCAGTAACAACGTACTTCCAGATGTTTACAGTATGCAAATTCTTAAAACGTTTATTTCATACTACTCTCCGCTCAACAGTACTTATATTTTGTAGATGATTTTGCTTGTGTACTTGCTTTTCGGCAGTACATATATTAAAATTGGAACGATACAGAGAAGATTAGCATGGCCCCTGCGCAAGGATGACACGCAAATTCGTGAAGCGTTCCATATTTTTTTTTTTTTTTTTTTCTTATTTAAAAAAAAAAAAAAAAAAAAAAAATCCCCCCCCCCCTCCCCCGGGAGGATTCGAACCTGTCGCACACTGCTGTGCGCGGAGAACATTGCCCTAGTGAATTCTCTTTCTTGTAACTAAAGAAATTAACAGTAATAATCATATATTTCATGTCTTTTCCAAAGAAAAATTCAAGCAACCGAACGTTGGCTGTGCGAATTCGAACGTTCACAGTACGTCACAGTTAGAAAAACGGAGCGTTTGACAGAAAGGCGTGCGATGCGTGCTTGCAGTGTGTGAATTTCGCTTAGGGTTGAAGAGTCGCACAGGAGCAAGTAATCTGTGAGGGGCGATGTCATTTGGGGTATGTCCGTGTAGTAGAATGTATAATGGTGATGTCTATAATTTCTTAAACACTTCATTTTTGTAAGGCGGCATAGAATGAAATTGTCAAGTTCAACACAGCCAAGTCATACTTACCTGGTGCAGAGGGCACCCTGATCCCCAAGGGGGTCCCTCCAGGGCGAGGCCTTTCTATTGCACTTCAGATCGGCTGAACCTTGCGATCGCCCCAAATGCGGGCGACTCGGGCACGTAATTTTTAAGTGTGGGGGTCTGCGTTCGCGCTAACCCCTGGATATGCTCAATTGAAATTCAGATTGCACACATTGACCATAGAATTTTTCTTCAAATTAATTTTTATTGCTTGTAAATATCATCACATGTTTTTATTTCTAGTCATATACATTTGAAATTGGGTTTCATCAGAGTAGTTTTTAGATCATTAAGTATGCGCACTTTGTCCATGTATTTTCCCGCAGTTTGTCACTACATTTCGCTGATTATTGTGGTATTGTTAAATGTTACTGTCACATTATAATTTAATTGTTTTCCGTCACACAGATATCTGTATTTCGCTGTTATAAATTTGCAACAGGCCAATATATTTAAAATTTATTCCAAATGTTTTAAACCCAATTCAGTCCATTTTTACATTTTACTGCATGGAACCAAATATCGGAGTTACTCCCCTTTAACTGTGACCCTGTGTGCCTATTGTGACGTCGTATTCATGACAACGGATGTTGTGCAGATTGCCGAAACGTGTGGATTCATTTCTCTTCCCTGTTATTTTTCTTTTCTTCATGTTGTGAATTTCTTTTCGAAAAGCGCGTGCCATCGGGGTTTCTTGTGGCATTATTCGATATTTTTTAAAAGAAGAAAGTGGACATGTAACAGTGAGAACAGAACAGAAAATGATAGGATAAAACAACACAAACACAAAAATAAGGTCAGTTTTATTTTTACTGCAATTCAATTCAGTTTTTAGCAACGTATAACATGGTGTTTATACACTCTGTCGCATTGACTTATCATCCCGCGCGTTGTCCGGCAGGACAATTGTTTATCTCTCTCTCTCCCCGCACTTCTGCACAGCATCGCTAGGCCGCCTGGACATTGGGGGTGAATTTGTCAAGGCGTAGTGTGAAATGGGGAATGCACTGAAACTTGTTGGACAGGAAAAATTAGGTAAAACATACAGACAGACTAACGAACTGATAATTATTTTATTAATTTGTTTGTTTTGTTGGGTTTAGAATTTTACCATGTTATGTATATAATCTATGATGACATAAGAGAAAATGCTTTACACTGTTCTCTAAATGTGAATTTTTCATTTTATTTCATTTTTTAAAAATGACACATGTGTGAAAGGTGTATGTGTGCGTGTGTGTAGCAGTTGTCTTTCTTGTATACGCAGTAACAACGTACTTCCAGATGTTTACAGTATGCAAATTCTTAAAACGTTTATTTCATACTACTCTCCGCTCAACAGTACTTATATTTTGTAGATGATTTTGCTTGTGTACTTGCTTTTCGGCAGTACATATATTAAAATTGGAACGATACAGAGAAGATTAGCATGGCCCCTGCGCAAGGATGACACGCAAATTCGTGAAGCGTTCCATATTTTTTTTTTTTTTTTTTTCTTATTTAAAAAAAAAAAAAAAAAAAAAAAATCCCCCCCCCCCTCCCCCGGGAGGATTCGAACCTGTCGCACACTGCTGTGCGCGGAGAACATTGCCCTAGTGAATTCTCTTTCTTGTAACTAAAGAAATTAACAGTAATAATCATATATTTCATGTCTTTTCCAAAGAAAAATTCAAGCAACCGAACGTTGGCTGTGCGAATTCGAACGTTCACAGTACGTCACAGTTAGAAAAACGGAGCGTTTGACAGAAAGGCGTGCGATGCGTGCTTGCAGTGTGTGAATTTCGCTTAGGGTTGAAGAGTCGCACAGGAGCAAGTAATCTGTGAGGGGCGATGTCATTTGGGGTATGTCCGTGTAGTAGAATGTATAATGGTGATGTCTATAATTTCTTAAACACTTCATTTTTGTAAGGCGGCATAGAATGAAATTGTCAAGTTCAACACAGCCAAGTCATACTTACCTGGTGCAGAGGGCACCCTGATCCCCAAGGGGGTCCCTCCAGGGCGAGGCCTTTCTATTGCACTTCAGATCGGCTGAACCTTGCGATCGCCCCAAATGCGGGCGACTCGGGCACGTAATTTTTAAGTGTGGGGGTCTGCGTTCGCGCTAACCCCTGGATATGCTCAATTGAAATTCAGATTGCACACATTGACCATAGAATTTTTCTTCAAATTAATTTTTATTGCTTGTAAATATCATCACATGTTTTTATTTCTAGTCATATACATTTGAAATTGGGTTTCATCAGAGTAGTTTTTAGATCATTAAGTATGCGCACTTTGTCCATGTATTTTCCCGCAGTTTGTCACTACATTTCGCTGATTATTGTGGTATTGTTAAATGTTACTGTCACATTATAATTTAATTGTTTTCCGTCACACAGATATCTGTATTTCGCTGTTATAAATTTGCAACAGGCCAATATATTTAAAATTTATTCCAAATGTTTTAAACCCAATTCAGTCCATTTTTACATTTTACTGCATGGAACCAAATATCGGAGTTACTCCCCTTTAACTGTGACCCTGTGTGCCTATTGTGACGTCGTATTCATGACAACGGATGTTGTGCAGATTGCCGAAACGTGTGGATTCATTTCTCTTCCCTGTTATTTTTCTTTTCTTCATGTTGTGAATTTCTTTTCGAAAAGCGCGTGCCATCGGGGTTTCTTGTGGCATTATTCGATATTTTTTAAAAGAAGAAAGTGGACATGTAACAGTGAGAACAGAACAGAAAATGATAGGATAAAACAACACAAACACAAAAATAAGGTCAGTTTTATTTTTACTGCAATTCAATTCAGTTTTTAGCAACGTATAACATGGTGTTTATACACTCTGTCGCATTGACTTATCATCCCGCGCGTTGTCCGGCAGGACAATTGTTTATCTCTCTCTCTCCCCGCACTTCTGCACAGCATCGCTAGGCCGCCTGGACATTGGGGGTGAATTTGTCAAGGCGTAGTGTGAAATGGGGAATGCACTGAAACTTGTTGGACAGGAAAAATTAGGTAAAACATACAGACAGACTAACGAACTGATAATTATTTTATTAATTTGTTTGTTTTGTTGGGTTTAGAATTTTACCATGTTATGTATATAATCTATGATGACATAAGAGAAAATGCTTTACACTGTTCTCTAAATGTGAATTTTTCATTTTATTTCATTTTTTAAAAATGACACATGTGTGAAAGGTGTATGTGTGCGTGTGTGTAGCAGTTGTCTTTCTTGTATACGCAGTAACAACGTACTTCCAGATGTTTACAGTATGCAAATTCTTAAAACGTTTATTTCATACTACTCTCCGCTCAACAGTACTTATATTTTGTAGATGATTTTGCTTGTGTACTTGCTTTTCGGCAGTACATATATTAAAATTGGAACGATACAGAGAAGATTAGCATGGCCCCTGCGCAAGGATGACACGCAAATTCGTGAAGCGTTCCATATTTTTTTTTTTTTTTTTTTCTTATTTAAAAAAAAAAAAAAAAAAAAAAAATCCCCCCCCCCCTCCCCCGGGAGGATTCGAACCTGTCGCACACTGCTGTGCGCGGAGAACATTGCCCTAGTGAATTCTCTTTCTTGTAACTAAAGAAATTAACAGTAATAATCATATATTTCATGTCTTTTCCAAAGAAAAATTCAAGCAACCGAACGTTGGCTGTGCGAATTCGAACGTTCACAGTACGTCACAGTTAGAAAAACGGAGCGTTTGACAGAAAGGCGTGCGATGCGTGCTTGCAGTGTGTGAATTTCGCTTAGGGTTGAAGAGTCGCACAGGAGCAAGTAATCTGTGAGGGGCGATGTCATTTGGGGTATGTCCGTGTAGTAGAATGTATAATGGTGATGTCTATAATTTCTTAAACACTTCATTTTTGTAAGGCGGCATAGAATGAAATTGTCAAGTTCAACACAGCCAAGTCATACTTACCTGGTGCAGAGGGCACCCTGATCCCCAAGGGGGTCCCTCCAGGGCGAGGCCTTTCTATTGCACTTCAGATCGGCTGAACCTTGCGATCGCCCCAAATGCGGGCGACTCGGGCACGTAATTTTTAAGTGTGGGGGTCTGCGTTCGCGCTAACCCCTGGATATGCTCAATTGAAATTCAGATTGCACACATTGACCATAGAATTTTTCTTCAAATTAATTTTTATTGCTTGTAAATATCATCACATGTTTTTATTTCTAGTCATATACATTTGAAATTGGGTTTCATCAGAGTAGTTTTTAGATCATTAAGTATGCGCACTTTGTCCATGTATTTTCCCGCAGTTTGTCACTACATTTCGCTGATTATTGTGGTATTGTTAAATGTTACTGTCACATTATAATTTAATTGTTTTCCGTCACACAGATATCTGTATTTCGCTGTTATAAATTTGCAACAGGCCAATATATTTAAAATTTATTCCAAATGTTTTAAACCCAATTCAGTCCATTTTTACATTTTACTGCATGGAACCAAATATCGGAGTTACTCCCCTTTAACTGTGACCCTGTGTGCCTATTGTGACGTCGTATTCATGACAACGGATGTTGTGCAGATTGCCGAAACGTGTGGATTCATTTCTCTTCCCTGTTATTTTTCTTTTCTTCATGTTGTGAATTTCTTTTCGAAAAGCGCGTGCCATCGGGGTTTCTTGTGGCATTATTCGATATTTTTTAAAAGAAGAAAGTGGACATGTAACAGTGAGAACAGAACAGAAAATGATAGGATAAAACAACACAAACACAAAAATAAGGTCAGTTTTATTTTTACTGCAATTCAATTCAGTTTTTAGCAACGTATAACATGGTGTTTATACACTCTGTCGCATTGACTTATCATCCCGCGCGTTGTCCGGCAGGACAATTGTTTATCTCTCTCTCTCCCCGCACTTCTGCACAGCATCGCTAGGCCGCCTGGACATTGGGGGTGAATTTGTCAAGGCGTAGTGTGAAATGGGGAATGCACTGAAACTTGTTGGACAGGAAAAATTAGGTAAAACATACAGACAGACTAACGAACTGATAATTATTTTATTAATTTGTTTGTTTTGTTGGGTTTAGAATTTTACCATGTTATGTATATAATCTATGATGACATAAGAGAAAATGCTTTACACTGTTCTCTAAATGTGAATTTTTCATTTTATTTCATTTTTTAAAAATGACACATGTGTGAAAGGTGTATGTGTGCGTGTGTGTAGCAGTTGTCTTTCTTGTATACGCAGTAACAACGTACTTCCAGATGTTTACAGTATGCAAATTCTTAAAACGTTTATTTCATACTACTCTCCGCTCAACAGTACTTATATTTTGTAGATGATTTTGCTTGTGTACTTGCTTTTCGGCAGTACATATATTAAAATTGGAACGATACAGAGAAGATTAGCATGGCCCCTGCGCAAGGATGACACGCAAATTCGTGAAGCGTTCCATATTTTTTTTTTTTTTTTTTTCTTATTTAAAAAAAAAAAAAAAAAAAAAAAATCCCCCCCCCCCTCCCCCGGGAGGATTCGAACCTGTCGCACACTGCTGTGCGCGGAGAACATTGCCCTAGTGAATTCTCTTTCTTGTAACTAAAGAAATTAACAGTAATAATCATATATTTCATGTCTTTTCCAAAGAAAAATTCAAGCAACCGAACGTTGGCTGTGCGAATTCGAACGTTCACAGTACGTCACAGTTAGAAAAACGGAGCGTTTGACAGAAAGGCGTGCGATGCGTGCTTGCAGTGTGTGAATTTCGCTTAGGGTTGAAGAGTCGCACAGGAGCAAGTAATCTGTGAGGGGCGATGTCATTTGGGGTATGTCCGTGTAGTAGAATGTATAATGGTGATGTCTATAATTTCTTAAACACTTCATTTTTGTAAGGCGGCATAGAATGAAATTGTCAAGTTCAACACAGCCAAGTCATACTTACCTGGTGCAGAGGGCACCCTGATCCCCAAGGGGGTCCCTCCAGGGCGAGGCCTTTCTATTGCACTTCAGATCGGCTGAACCTTGCGATCGCCCCAAATGCGGGCGACTCGGGCACGTAATTTTTAAGTGTGGGGGTCTGCGTTCGCGCTAACCCCTGGATATGCTCAATTGAAATTCAGATTGCACACATTGACCATAGAATTTTTCTTCAAATTAATTTTTATTGCTTGTAAATATCATCACATGTTTTTATTTCTAGTCATATACATTTGAAATTGGGTTTCATCAGAGTAGTTTTTAGATCATTAAGTATGCGCACTTTGTCCATGTATTTTCCCGCAGTTTGTCACTACATTTCGCTGATTATTGTGGTATTGTTAAATGTTACTGTCACATTATAATTTAATTGTTTTCCGTCACACAGATATCTGTATTTCGCTGTTATAAATTTGCAACAGGCCAATATATTTAAAATTTATTCCAAATGTTTTAAACCCAATTCAGTCCATTTTTACATTTTACTGCATGGAACCAAATATCGGAGTTACTCCCCTTTAACTGTGACCCTGTGTGCCTATTGTGACGTCGTATTCATGACAACGGATGTTGTGCAGATTGCCGAAACGTGTGGATTCATTTCTCTTCCCTGTTATTTTTCTTTTCTTCATGTTGTGAATTTCTTTTCGAAAAGCGCGTGCCATCGGGGTTTCTTGTGGCATTATTCGATATTTTTTAAAAGAAGAAAGTGGACATGTAACAGTGAGAACAGAACAGAAAATGATAGGATAAAACAACACAAACACAAAAATAAGGTCAGTTTTATTTTTACTGCAATTCAATTCAGTTTTTAGCAACGTATAACATGGTGTTTATACACTCTGTCGCATTGACTTATCATCCCGCGCGTTGTCCGGCAGGACAATTGTTTATCTCTCTCTCTCCCCGCACTTCTGCACAGCATCGCTAGGCCGCCTGGACATTGGGGGTGAATTTGTCAAGGCGTAGTGTGAAATGGGGAATGCACTGAAACTTGTTGGACAGGAAAAATTAGGTAAAACATACAGACAGACTAACGAACTGATAATTATTTTATTAATTTGTTTGTTTTGTTGGGTTTAGAATTTTACCATGTTATGTATATAATCTATGATGACATAAGAGAAAATGCTTTACACTGTTCTCTAAATGTGAATTTTTCATTTTATTTCATTTTTTAAAAATGACACATGTGTGAAAGGTGTATGTGTGCGTGTGTGTAGCAGTTGTCTTTCTTGTATACGCAGTAACAACGTACTTCCAGATGTTTACAGTATGCAAATTCTTAAAACGTTTATTTCATACTACTCTCCGCTCAACAGTACTTATATTTTGTAGATGATTTTGCTTGTGTACTTGCTTTTCGGCAGTACATATATTAAAATTGGAACGATACAGAGAAGATTAGCATGGCCCCTGCGCAAGGATGACACGCAAATTCGTGAAGCGTTCCATATTTTTTTTTTTTTTTTTTTCTTATTTAAAAAAAAAAAAAAAAAAAAAAAATCCCCCCCCCCCTCCCCCGGGAGGATTCGAACCTGTCGCACACTGCTGTGCGCGGAGAACATTGCCCTAGTGAATTCTCTTTCTTGTAACTAAAGAAATTAACAGTAATAATCATATATTTCATGTCTTTTCCAAAGAAAAATTCAAGCAACCGAACGTTGGCTGTGCGAATTCGAACGTTCACAGTACGTCACAGTTAGAAAAACGGAGCGTTTGACAGAAAGGCGTGCGATGCGTGCTTGCAGTGTGTGAATTTCGCTTAGGGTTGAAGAGTCGCACAGGAGCAAGTAATCTGTGAGGGGCGATGTCATTTGGGGTATGTCCGTGTAGTAGAATGTATAATGGTGATGTCTATAATTTCTTAAACACTTCATTTTTGTAAGGCGGCATAGAATGAAATTGTCAAGTTCAACACAGCCAAGTCATACTTACCTGGTGCAGAGGGCACCCTGATCCCCAAGGGGGTCCCTCCAGGGCGAGGCCTTTCTATTGCACTTCAGATCGGCTGAACCTTGCGATCGCCCCAAATGCGGGCGACTCGGGCACGTAATTTTTAAGTGTGGGGGTCTGCGTTCGCGCTAACCCCTGGATATGCTCAATTGAAATTCAGATTGCACACATTGACCATAGAATTTTTCTTCAAATTAATTTTTATTGCTTGTAAATATCATCACATGTTTTTATTTCTAGTCATATACATTTGAAATTGGGTTTCATCAGAGTAGTTTTTAGATCATTAAGTATGCGCACTTTGTCCATGTATTTTCCCGCAGTTTGTCACTACATTTCGCTGATTATTGTGGTATTGTTAAATGTTACTGTCACATTATAATTTAATTGTTTTCCGTCACACAGATATCTGTATTTCGCTGTTATAAATTTGCAACAGGCCAATATATTTAAAATTTATTCCAAATGTTTTAAACCCAATTCAGTCCATTTTTACATTTTACTGCATGGAACCAAATATCGGAGTTACTCCCCTTTAACTGTGACCCTGTGTGCCTATTGTGACGTCGTATTCATGACAACGGATGTTGTGCAGATTGCCGAAACGTGTGGATTCATTTCTCTTCCCTGTTATTTTTCTTTTCTTCATGTTGTGAATTTCTTTTCGAAAAGCGCGTGCCATCGGGGTTTCTTGTGGCATTATTCGATATTTTTTAAAAGAAGAAAGTGGACATGTAACAGTGAGAACAGAACAGAAAATGATAGGATAAAACAACACAAACACAAAAATAAGGTCAGTTTTATTTTTACTGCAATTCAATTCAGTTTTTAGCAACGTATAACATGGTGTTTATACACTCTGTCGCATTGACTTATCATCCCGCGCGTTGTCCGGCAGGACAATTGTTTATCTCTCTCTCTCCCCGCACTTCTGCACAGCATCGCTAGGCCGCCTGGACATTGGGGGTGAATTTGTCAAGGCGTAGTGTGAAATGGGGAATGCACTGAAACTTGTTGGACAGGAAAAATTAGGTAAAACATACAGACAGACTAACGAACTGATAATTATTTTATTAATTTGTTTGTTTTGTTGGGTTTAGAATTTTACCATGTTATGTATATAATCTATGATGACATAAGAGAAAATGCTTTACACTGTTCTCTAAATGTGAATTTTTCATTTTATTTCATTTTTTAAAAATGACACATGTGTGAAAGGTGTATGTGTGCGTGTGTGTAGCAGTTGTCTTTCTTGTATACGCAGTAACAACGTACTTCCAGATGTTTACAGTATGCAAATTCTTAAAACGTTTATTTCATACTACTCTCCGCTCAACAGTACTTATATTTTGTAGATGATTTTGCTTGTGTACTTGCTTTTCGGCAGTACATATATTAAAATTGGAACGATACAGAGAAGATTAGCATGGCCCCTGCGCAAGGATGACACGCAAATTCGTGAAGCGTTCCATATTTTTTTTTTTTTTTTTTTCTTATTTAAAAAAAAAAAAAAAAAAAAAAAATCCCCCCCCCCCTCCCCCGGGAGGATTCGAACCTGTCGCACACTGCTGTGCGCGGAGAACATTGCCCTAGTGAATTCTCTTTCTTGTAACTAAAGAAATTAACAGTAATAATCATATATTTCATGTCTTTTCCAAAGAAAAATTCAAGCAACCGAACGTTGGCTGTGCGAATTCGAACGTTCACAGTACGTCACAGTTAGAAAAACGGAGCGTTTGACAGAAAGGCGTGCGATGCGTGCTTGCAGTGTGTGAATTTCGCTTAGGGTTGAAGAGTCGCACAGGAGCAAGTAATCTGTGAGGGGCGATGTCATTTGGGGTATGTCCGTGTAGTAGAATGTATAATGGTGATGTCTATAATTTCTTAAACACTTCATTTTTGTAAGGCGGCATAGAATGAAATTGTCAAGTTCAACACAGCCAAGTCATACTTACCTGGTGCAGAGGGCACCCTGATCCCCAAGGGGGTCCCTCCAGGGCGAGGCCTTTCTATTGCACTTCAGATCGGCTGAACCTTGCGATCGCCCCAAATGCGGGCGACTCGGGCACGTAATTTTTAAGTGTGGGGGTCTGCGTTCGCGCTAACCCCTGGATATGCTCAATTGAAATTCAGATTGCACACATTGACCATAGAATTTTTCTTCAAATTAATTTTTATTGCTTGTAAATATCATCACATGTTTTTATTTCTAGTCATATACATTTGAAATTGGGTTTCATCAGAGTAGTTTTTAGATCATTAAGTATGCGCACTTTGTCCATGTATTTTCCCGCAGTTTGTCACTACATTTCGCTGATTATTGTGGTATTGTTAAATGTTACTGTCACATTATAATTTAATTGTTTTCCGTCACACAGATATCTGTATTTCGCTGTTATAAATTTGCAACAGGCCAATATATTTAAAATTTATTCCAAATGTTTTAAACCCAATTCAGTCCATTTTTACATTTTACTGCATGGAACCAAATATCGGAGTTACTCCCCTTTAACTGTGACCCTGTGTGCCTATTGTGACGTCGTATTCATGACAACGGATGTTGTGCAGATTGCCGAAACGTGTGGATTCATTTCTCTTCCCTGTTATTTTTCTTTTCTTCATGTTGTGAATTTCTTTTCGAAAAGCGCGTGCCATCGGGGTTTCTTGTGGCATTATTCGATATTTTTTAAAAGAAGAAAGTGGACATGTAACAGTGAGAACAGAACAGAAAATGATAGGATAAAACAACACAAACACAAAAATAAGGTCAGTTTTATTTTTACTGCAATTCAATTCAGTTTTTAGCAACGTATAACATGGTGTTTATACACTCTGTCGCATTGACTTATCATCCCGCGCGTTGTCCGGCAGGACAATTGTTTATCTCTCTCTCTCCCCGCACTTCTGCACAGCATCGCTAGGCCGCCTGGACATTGGGGGTGAATTTGTCAAGGCGTAGTGTGAAATGGGGAATGCACTGAAACTTGTTGGACAGGAAAAATTAGGTAAAACATACAGACAGACTAACGAACTGATAATTATTTTATTAATTTGTTTGTTTTGTTGGGTTTAGAATTTTACCATGTTATGTATATAATCTATGATGACATAAGAGAAAATGCTTTACACTGTTCTCTAAATGTGAATTTTTCATTTTATTTCATTTTTTAAAAATGACACATGTGTGAAAGGTGTATGTGTGCGTGTGTGTAGCAGTTGTCTTTCTTGTATACGCAGTAACAACGTACTTCCAGATGTTTACAGTATGCAAATTCTTAAAACGTTTATTTCATACTACTCTCCGCTCAACAGTACTTATATTTTGTAGATGATTTTGCTTGTGTACTTGCTTTTCGGCAGTACATATATTAAAATTGGAACGATACAGAGAAGATTAGCATGGCCCCTGCGCAAGGATGACACGCAAATTCGTGAAGCGTTCCATATTTTTTTTTTTTTTTTTTTCTTATTTAAAAAAAAAAAAAAAAAAAAAAAATCCCCCCCCCCCTCCCCCGGGAGGATTCGAACCTGTCGCACACTGCTGTGCGCGGAGAACATTGCCCTAGTGAATTCTCTTTCTTGTAACTAAAGAAATTAACAGTAATAATCATATATTTCATGTCTTTTCCAAAGAAAAATTCAAGCAACCGAACGTTGGCTGTGCGAATTCGAACGTTCACAGTACGTCACAGTTAGAAAAACGGAGCGTTTGACAGAAAGGCGTGCGATGCGTGCTTGCAGTGTGTGAATTTCGCTTAGGGTTGAAGAGTCGCACAGGAGCAAGTAATCTGTGAGGGGCGATGTCATTTGGGGTATGTCCGTGTAGTAGAATGTATAATGGTGATGTCTATAATTTCTTAAACACTTCATTTTTGTAAGGCGGCATAGAATGAAATTGTCAAGTTCAACACAGCCAAGTCATACTTACCTGGTGCAGAGGGCACCCTGATCCCCAAGGGGGTCCCTCCAGGGCGAGGCCTTTCTATTGCACTTCAGATCGGCTGAACCTTGCGATCGCCCCAAATGCGGGCGACTCGGGCACGTAATTTTTAAGTGTGGGGGTCTGCGTTCGCGCTAACCCCTGGATATGCTCAATTGAAATTCAGATTGCACACATTGACCATAGAATTTTTCTTCAAATTAATTTTTATTGCTTGTAAATATCATCACATGTTTTTATTTCTAGTCATATACATTTGAAATTGGGTTTCATCAGAGTAGTTTTTAGATCATTAAGTATGCGCACTTTGTCCATGTATTTTCCCGCAGTTTGTCACTACATTTCGCTGATTATTGTGGTATTGTTAAATGTTACTGTCACATTATAATTTAATTGTTTTCCGTCACACAGATATCTGTATTTCGCTGTTATAAATTTGCAACAGGCCAATATATTTAAAATTTATTCCAAATGTTTTAAACCCAATTCAGTCCATTTTTACATTTTACTGCATGGAACCAAATATCGGAGTTACTCCCCTTTAACTGTGACCCTGTGTGCCTATTGTGACGTCGTATTCATGACAACGGATGTTGTGCAGATTGCCGAAACGTGTGGATTCATTTCTCTTCCCTGTTATTTTTCTTTTCTTCATGTTGTGAATTTCTTTTCGAAAAGCGCGTGCCATCGGGGTTTCTTGTGGCATTATTCGATATTTTTTAAAAGAAGAAAGTGGACATGTAACAGTGAGAACAGAACAGAAAATGATAGGATAAAACAACACAAACACAAAAATAAGGTCAGTTTTATTTTTACTGCAATTCAATTCAGTTTTTAGCAACGTATAACATGGTGTTTATACACTCTGTCGCATTGACTTATCATCCCGCGCGTTGTCCGGCAGGACAATTGTTTATCTCTCTCTCTCCCCGCACTTCTGCACAGCATCGCTAGGCCGCCTGGACATTGGGGGTGAATTTGTCAAGGCGTAGTGTGAAATGGGGAATGCACTGAAACTTGTTGGACAGGAAAAATTAGGTAAAACATACAGACAGACTAACGAACTGATAATTATTTTATTAATTTGTTTGTTTTGTTGGGTTTAGAATTTTACCATGTTATGTATATAATCTATGATGACATAAGAGAAAATGCTTTACACTGTTCTCTAAATGTGAATTTTTCATTTTATTTCATTTTTTAAAAATGACACATGTGTGAAAGGTGTATGTGTGCGTGTGTGTAGCAGTTGTCTTTCTTGTATACGCAGTAACAACGTACTTCCAGATGTTTACAGTATGCAAATTCTTAAAACGTTTATTTCATACTACTCTCCGCTCAACAGTACTTATATTTTGTAGATGATTTTGCTTGTGTACTTGCTTTTCGGCAGTACATATATTAAAATTGGAACGATACAGAGAAGATTAGCATGGCCCCTGCGCAAGGATGACACGCAAATTCGTGAAGCGTTCCATATTTTTTTTTTTTTTTTTTTCTTATTTAAAAAAAAAAAAAAAAAAAAAAAATCCCCCCCCCCCTCCCCCGGGAGGATTCGAACCTGTCGCACACTGCTGTGCGCGGAGAACATTGCCCTAGTGAATTCTCTTTCTTGTAACTAAAGAAATTAACAGTAATAATCATATATTTCATGTCTTTTCCAAAGAAAAATTCAAGCAACCGAACGTTGGCTGTGCGAATTCGAACGTTCACAGTACGTCACAGTTAGAAAAACGGAGCGTTTGACAGAAAGGCGTGCGATGCGTGCTTGCAGTGTGTGAATTTCGCTTAGGGTTGAAGAGTCGCACAGGAGCAAGTAATCTGTGAGGGGCGATGTCATTTGGGGTATGTCCGTGTAGTAGAATGTATAATGGTGATGTCTATAATTTCTTAAACACTTCATTTTTGTAAGGCGGCATAGAATGAAATTGTCAAGTTCAACACAGCCAAGTCATACTTACCTGGTGCAGAGGGCACCCTGATCCCCAAGGGGGTCCCTCCAGGGCGAGGCCTTTCTATTGCACTTCAGATCGGCTGAACCTTGCGATCGCCCCAAATGCGGGCGACTCGGGCACGTAATTTTTAAGTGTGGGGGTCTGCGTTCGCGCTAACCCCTGGATATGCTCAATTGAAATTCAGATTGCACACATTGACCATAGAATTTTTCTTCAAATTAATTTTTATTGCTTGTAAATATCATCACATGTTTTTATTTCTAGTCATATACATTTGAAATTGGGTTTCATCAGAGTAGTTTTTAGATCATTAAGTATGCGCACTTTGTCCATGTATTTTCCCGCAGTTTGTCACTACATTTCGCTGATTATTGTGGTATTGTTAAATGTTACTGTCACATTATAATTTAATTGTTTTCCGTCACACAGATATCTGTATTTCGCTGTTATAAATTTGCAACAGGCCAATATATTTAAAATTTATTCCAAATGTTTTAAACCCAATTCAGTCCATTTTTACATTTTACTGCATGGAACCAAATATCGGAGTTACTCCCCTTTAACTGTGACCCTGTGTGCCTATTGTGACGTCGTATTCATGACAACGGATGTTGTGCAGATTGCCGAAACGTGTGGATTCATTTCTCTTCCCTGTTATTTTTCTTTTCTTCATGTTGTGAATTTCTTTTCGAAAAGCGCGTGCCATCGGGGTTTCTTGTGGCATTATTCGATATTTTTTAAAAGAAGAAAGTGGACATGTAACAGTGAGAACAGAACAGAAAATGATAGGATAAAACAACACAAACACAAAAATAAGGTCAGTTTTATTTTTACTGCAATTCAATTCAGTTTTTAGCAACGTATAACATGGTGTTTATACACTCTGTCGCATTGACTTATCATCCCGCGCGTTGTCCGGCAGGACAATTGTTTATCTCTCTCTCTCCCCGCACTTCTGCACAGCATCGCTAGGCCGCCTGGACATTGGGGGTGAATTTGTCAAGGCGTAGTGTGAAATGGGGAATGCACTGAAACTTGTTGGACAGGAAAAATTAGGTAAAACATACAGACAGACTAACGAACTGATAATTATTTTATTAATTTGTTTGTTTTGTTGGGTTTAGAATTTTACCATGTTATGTATATAATCTATGATGACATAAGAGAAAATGCTTTACACTGTTCTCTAAATGTGAATTTTTCATTTTATTTCATTTTTTAAAAATGACACATGTGTGAAAGGTGTATGTGTGCGTGTGTGTAGCAGTTGTCTTTCTTGTATACGCAGTAACAACGTACTTCCAGATGTTTACAGTATGCAAATTCTTAAAACGTTTATTTCATACTACTCTCCGCTCAACAGTACTTATATTTTGTAGATGATTTTGCTTGTGTACTTGCTTTTCGGCAGTACATATATTAAAATTGGAACGATACAGAGAAGATTAGCATGGCCCCTGCGCAAGGATGACACGCAAATTCGTGAAGCGTTCCATATTTTTTTTTTTTTTTTTTTCTTATTTAAAAAAAAAAAAAAAAAAAAAAAATCCCCCCCCCCCTCCCCCGGGAGGATTCGAACCTGTCGCACACTGCTGTGCGCGGAGAACATTGCCCTAGTGAATTCTCTTTCTTGTAACTAAAGAAATTAACAGTAATAATCATATATTTCATGTCTTTTCCAAAGAAAAATTCAAGCAACCGAACGTTGGCTGTGCGAATTCGAACGTTCACAGTACGTCACAGTTAGAAAAACGGAGCGTTTGACAGAAAGGCGTGCGATGCGTGCTTGCAGTGTGTGAATTTCGCTTAGGGTTGAAGAGTCGCACAGGAGCAAGTAATCTGTGAGGGGCGATGTCATTTGGGGTATGTCCGTGTAGTAGAATGTATAATGGTGATGTCTATAATTTCTTAAACACTTCATTTTTGTAAGGCGGCATAGAATGAAATTGTCAAGTTCAACACAGCCAAGTCATACTTACCTGGTGCAGAGGGCACCCTGATCCCCAAGGGGGTCCCTCCAGGGCGAGGCCTTTCTATTGCACTTCAGATCGGCTGAACCTTGCGATCGCCCCAAATGCGGGCGACTCGGGCACGTAATTTTTAAGTGTGGGGGTCTGCGTTCGCGCTAACCCCTGGATATGCTCAATTGAAATTCAGATTGCACACATTGACCATAGAATTTTTCTTCAAATTAATTTTTATTGCTTGTAAATATCATCACATGTTTTTATTTCTAGTCATATACATTTGAAATTGGGTTTCATCAGAGTAGTTTTTAGATCATTAAGTATGCGCACTTTGTCCATGTATTTTCCCGCAGTTTGTCACTACATTTCGCTGATTATTGTGGTATTGTTAAATGTTACTGTCACATTATAATTTAATTGTTTTCCGTCACACAGATATCTGTATTTCGCTGTTATAAATTTGCAACAGGCCAATATATTTAAAATTTATTCCAAATGTTTTAAACCCAATTCAGTCCATTTTTACATTTTACTGCATGGAACCAAATATCGGAGTTACTCCCCTTTAACTGTGACCCTGTGTGCCTATTGTGACGTCGTATTCATGACAACGGATGTTGTGCAGATTGCCGAAACGTGTGGATTCATTTCTCTTCCCTGTTATTTTTCTTTTCTTCATGTTGTGAATTTCTTTTCGAAAAGCGCGTGCCATCGGGGTTTCTTGTGGCATTATTCGATATTTTTTAAAAGAAGAAAGTGGACATGTAACAGTGAGAACAGAACAGAAAATGATAGGATAAAACAACACAAACACAAAAATAAGGTCAGTTTTATTTTTACTGCAATTCAATTCAGTTTTTAGCAACGTATAACATGGTGTTTATACACTCTGTCGCATTGACTTATCATCCCGCGCGTTGTCCGGCAGGACAATTGTTTATCTCTCTCTCTCCCCGCACTTCTGCACAGCATCGCTAGGCCGCCTGGACATTGGGGGTGAATTTGTCAAGGCGTAGTGTGAAATGGGGAATGCACTGAAACTTGTTGGACAGGAAAAATTAGGTAAAACATACAGACAGACTAACGAACTGATAATTATTTTATTAATTTGTTTGTTTTGTTGGGTTTAGAATTTTACCATGTTATGTATATAATCTATGATGACATAAGAGAAAATGCTTTACACTGTTCTCTAAATGTGAATTTTTCATTTTATTTCATTTTTTAAAAATGACACATGTGTGAAAGGTGTATGTGTGCGTGTGTGTAGCAGTTGTCTTTCTTGTATACGCAGTAACAACGTACTTCCAGATGTTTACAGTATGCAAATTCTTAAAACGTTTATTTCATACTACTCTCCGCTCAACAGTACTTATATTTTGTAGATGATTTTGCTTGTGTACTTGCTTTTCGGCAGTACATATATTAAAATTGGAACGATACAGAGAAGATTAGCATGGCCCCTGCGCAAGGATGACACGCAAATTCGTGAAGCGTTCCATATTTTTTTTTTTTTTTTTTTCTTATTTAAAAAAAAAAAAAAAAAAAAAAAATCCCCCCCCCCCTCCCCCGGGAGGATTCGAACCTGTCGCACACTGCTGTGCGCGGAGAACATTGCCCTAGTGAATTCTCTTTCTTGTAACTAAAGAAATTAACAGTAATAATCATATATTTCATGTCTTTTCCAAAGAAAAATTCAAGCAACCGAACGTTGGCTGTGCGAATTCGAACGTTCACAGTACGTCACAGTTAGAAAAACGGAGCGTTTGACAGAAAGGCGTGCGATGCGTGCTTGCAGTGTGTGAATTTCGCTTAGGGTTGAAGAGTCGCACAGGAGCAAGTAATCTGTGAGGGGCGATGTCATTTGGGGTATGTCCGTGTAGTAGAATGTATAATGGTGATGTCTATAATTTCTTAAACACTTCATTTTTGTAAGGCGGCATAGAATGAAATTGTCAAGTTCAACACAGCCAAGTCATACTTACCTGGTGCAGAGGGCACCCTGATCCCCAAGGGGGTCCCTCCAGGGCGAGGCCTTTCTATTGCACTTCAGATCGGCTGAACCTTGCGATCGCCCCAAATGCGGGCGACTCGGGCACGTAATTTTTAAGTGTGGGGGTCTGCGTTCGCGCTAACCCCTGGATATGCTCAATTGAAATTCAGATTGCACACATTGACCATAGAATTTTTCTTCAAATTAATTTTTATTGCTTGTAAATATCATCACATGTTTTTATTTCTAGTCATATACATTTGAAATTGGGTTTCATCAGAGTAGTTTTTAGATCATTAAGTATGCGCACTTTGTCCATGTATTTTCCCGCAGTTTGTCACTACATTTCGCTGATTATTGTGGTATTGTTAAATGTTACTGTCACATTATAATTTAATTGTTTTCCGTCACACAGATATCTGTATTTCGCTGTTATAAATTTGCAACAGGCCAATATATTTAAAATTTATTCCAAATGTTTTAAACCCAATTCAGTCCATTTTTACATTTTACTGCATGGAACCAAATATCGGAGTTACTCCCCTTTAACTGTGACCCTGTGTGCCTATTGTGACGTCGTATTCATGACAACGGATGTTGTGCAGATTGCCGAAACGTGTGGATTCATTTCTCTTCCCTGTTATTTTTCTTTTCTTCATGTTGTGAATTTCTTTTCGAAAAGCGCGTGCCATCGGGGTTTCTTGTGGCATTATTCGATATTTTTTAAAAGAAGAAAGTGGACATGTAACAGTGAGAACAGAACAGAAAATGATAGGATAAAACAACACAAACACAAAAATAAGGTCAGTTTTATTTTTACTGCAATTCAATTCAGTTTTTAGCAACGTATAACATGGTGTTTATACACTCTGTCGCATTGACTTATCATCCCGCGCGTTGTCCGGCAGGACAATTGTTTATCTCTCTCTCTCCCCGCACTTCTGCACAGCATCGCTAGGCCGCCTGGACATTGGGGGTGAATTTGTCAAGGCGTAGTGTGAAATGGGGAATGCACTGAAACTTGTTGGACAGGAAAAATTAGGTAAAACATACAGACAGACTAACGAACTGATAATTATTTTATTAATTTGTTTGTTTTGTTGGGTTTAGAATTTTACCATGTTATGTATATAATCTATGATGACATAAGAGAAAATGCTTTACACTGTTCTCTAAATGTGAATTTTTCATTTTATTTCATTTTTTAAAAATGACACATGTGTGAAAGGTGTATGTGTGCGTGTGTGTAGCAGTTGTCTTTCTTGTATACGCAGTAACAACGTACTTCCAGATGTTTACAGTATGCAAATTCTTAAAACGTTTATTTCATACTACTCTCCGCTCAACAGTACTTATATTTTGTAGATGATTTTGCTTGTGTACTTGCTTTTCGGCAGTACATATATTAAAATTGGAACGATACAGAGAAGATTAGCATGGCCCCTGCGCAAGGATGACACGCAAATTCGTGAAGCGTTCCATATTTTTTTTTTTTTTTTTTTCTTATTTAAAAAAAAAAAAAAAAAAAAAAAATCCCCCCCCCCCTCCCCCGGGAGGATTCGAACCTGTCGCACACTGCTGTGCGCGGAGAACATTGCCCTAGTGAATTCTCTTTCTTGTAACTAAAGAAATTAACAGTAATAATCATATATTTCATGTCTTTTCCAAAGAAAAATTCAAGCAACCGAACGTTGGCTGTGCGAATTCGAACGTTCACAGTACGTCACAGTTAGAAAAACGGAGCGTTTGACAGAAAGGCGTGCGATGCGTGCTTGCAGTGTGTGAATTTCGCTTAGGGTTGAAGAGTCGCACAGGAGCAAGTAATCTGTGAGGGGCGATGTCATTTGGGGTATGTCCGTGTAGTAGAATGTATAATGGTGATGTCTATAATTTCTTAAACACTTCATTTTTGTAAGGCGGCATAGAATGAAATTGTCAAGTTCAACACAGCCAAGTCATACTTACCTGGTGCAGAGGGCACCCTGATCCCCAAGGGGGTCCCTCCAGGGCGAGGCCTTTCTATTGCACTTCAGATCGGCTGAACCTTGCGATCGCCCCAAATGCGGGCGACTCGGGCACGTAATTTTTAAGTGTGGGGGTCTGCGTTCGCGCTAACCCCTGGATATGCTCAATTGAAATTCAGATTGCACACATTGACCATAGAATTTTTCTTCAAATTAATTTTTATTGCTTGTAAATATCATCACATGTTTTTATTTCTAGTCATATACATTTGAAATTGGGTTTCATCAGAGTAGTTTTTAGATCATTAAGTATGCGCACTTTGTCCATGTATTTTCCCGCAGTTTGTCACTACATTTCGCTGATTATTGTGGTATTGTTAAATGTTACTGTCACATTATAATTTAATTGTTTTCCGTCACACAGATATCTGTATTTCGCTGTTATAAATTTGCAACAGGCCAATATATTTAAAATTTATTCCAAATGTTTTAAACCCAATTCAGTCCATTTTTACATTTTACTGCATGGAACCAAATATCGGAGTTACTCCCCTTTAACTGTGACCCTGTGTGCCTATTGTGACGTCGTATTCATGACAACGGATGTTGTGCAGATTGCCGAAACGTGTGGATTCATTTCTCTTCCCTGTTATTTTTCTTTTCTTCATGTTGTGAATTTCTTTTCGAAAAGCGCGTGCCATCGGGGTTTCTTGTGGCATTATTCGATATTTTTTAAAAGAAGAAAGTGGACATGTAACAGTGAGAACAGAACAGAAAATGATAGGATAAAACAACACAAACACAAAAATAAGGTCAGTTTTATTTTTACTGCAATTCAATTCAGTTTTTAGCAACGTATAACATGGTGTTTATACACTCTGTCGCATTGACTTATCATCCCGCGCGTTGTCCGGCAGGACAATTGTTTATCTCTCTCTCTCCCCGCACTTCTGCACAGCATCGCTAGGCCGCCTGGACATTGGGGGTGAATTTGTCAAGGCGTAGTGTGAAATGGGGAATGCACTGAAACTTGTTGGACAGGAAAAATTAGGTAAAACATACAGACAGACTAACGAACTGATAATTATTTTATTAATTTGTTTGTTTTGTTGGGTTTAGAATTTTACCATGTTATGTATATAATCTATGATGACATAAGAGAAAATGCTTTACACTGTTCTCTAAATGTGAATTTTTCATTTTATTTCATTTTTTAAAAATGACACATGTGTGAAAGGTGTATGTGTGCGTGTGTGTAGCAGTTGTCTTTCTTGTATACGCAGTAACAACGTACTTCCAGATGTTTACAGTATGCAAATTCTTAAAACGTTTATTTCATACTACTCTCCGCTCAACAGTACTTATATTTTGTAGATGATTTTGCTTGTGTACTTGCTTTTCGGCAGTACATATATTAAAATTGGAACGATACAGAGAAGATTAGCATGGCCCCTGCGCAAGGATGACACGCAAATTCGTGAAGCGTTCCATATTTTTTTTTTTTTTTTTTTCTTATTTAAAAAAAAAAAAAAAAAAAAAAAATCCCCCCCCCCCTCCCCCGGGAGGATTCGAACCTGTCGCACACTGCTGTGCGCGGAGAACATTGCCCTAGTGAATTCTCTTTCTTGTAACTAAAGAAATTAACAGTAATAATCATATATTTCATGTCTTTTCCAAAGAAAAATTCAAGCAACCGAACGTTGGCTGTGCGAATTCGAACGTTCACAGTACGTCACAGTTAGAAAAACGGAGCGTTTGACAGAAAGGCGTGCGATGCGTGCTTGCAGTGTGTGAATTTCGCTTAGGGTTGAAGAGTCGCACAGGAGCAAGTAATCTGTGAGGGGCGATGTCATTTGGGGTATGTCCGTGTAGTAGAATGTATAATGGTGATGTCTATAATTTCTTAAACACTTCATTTTTGTAAGGCGGCATAGAATGAAATTGTCAAGTTCAACACAGCCAAGTCATACTTACCTGGTGCAGAGGGCACCCTGATCCCCAAGGGGGTCCCTCCAGGGCGAGGCCTTTCTATTGCACTTCAGATCGGCTGAACCTTGCGATCGCCCCAAATGCGGGCGACTCGGGCACGTAATTTTTAAGTGTGGGGGTCTGCGTTCGCGCTAACCCCTGGATATGCTCAATTGAAATTCAGATTGCACACATTGACCATAGAATTTTTCTTCAAATTAATTTTTATTGCTTGTAAATATCATCACATGTTTTTATTTCTAGTCATATACATTTGAAATTGGGTTTCATCAGAGTAGTTTTTAGATCATTAAGTATGCGCACTTTGTCCATGTATTTTCCCGCAGTTTGTCACTACATTTCGCTGATTATTGTGGTATTGTTAAATGTTACTGTCACATTATAATTTAATTGTTTTCCGTCACACAGATATCTGTATTTCGCTGTTATAAATTTGCAACAGGCCAATATATTTAAAATTTATTCCAAATGTTTTAAACCCAATTCAGTCCATTTTTACATTTTACTGCATGGAACCAAATATCGGAGTTACTCCCCTTTAACTGTGACCCTGTGTGCCTATTGTGACGTCGTATTCATGACAACGGATGTTGTGCAGATTGCCGAAACGTGTGGATTCATTTCTCTTCCCTGTTATTTTTCTTTTCTTCATGTTGTGAATTTCTTTTCGAAAAGCGCGTGCCATCGGGGTTTCTTGTGGCATTATTCGATATTTTTTAAAAGAAGAAAGTGGACATGTAACAGTGAGAACAGAACAGAAAATGATAGGATAAAACAACACAAACACAAAAATAAGGTCAGTTTTATTTTTACTGCAATTCAATTCAGTTTTTAGCAACGTATAACATGGTGTTTATACACTCTGTCGCATTGACTTATCATCCCGCGCGTTGTCCGGCAGGACAATTGTTTATCTCTCTCTCTCCCCGCACTTCTGCACAGCATCGCTAGGCCGCCTGGACATTGGGGGTGAATTTGTCAAGGCGTAGTGTGAAATGGGGAATGCACTGAAACTTGTTGGACAGGAAAAATTAGGTAAAACATACAGACAGACTAACGAACTGATAATTATTTTATTAATTTGTTTGTTTTGTTGGGTTTAGAATTTTACCATGTTATGTATATAATCTATGATGACATAAGAGAAAATGCTTTACACTGTTCTCTAAATGTGAATTTTTCATTTTATTTCATTTTTTAAAAATGACACATGTGTGAAAGGTGTATGTGTGCGTGTGTGTAGCAGTTGTCTTTCTTGTATACGCAGTAACAACGTACTTCCAGATGTTTACAGTATGCAAATTCTTAAAACGTTTATTTCATACTACTCTCCGCTCAACAGTACTTATATTTTGTAGATGATTTTGCTTGTGTACTTGCTTTTCGGCAGTACATATATTAAAATTGGAACGATACAGAGAAGATTAGCATGGCCCCTGCGCAAGGATGACACGCAAATTCGTGAAGCGTTCCATATTTTTTTTTTTTTTTTTTTCTTATTTAAAAAAAAAAAAAAAAAAAAAAAATCCCCCCCCCCCTCCCCCGGGAGGATTCGAACCTGTCGCACACTGCTGTGCGCGGAGAACATTGCCCTAGTGAATTCTCTTTCTTGTAACTAAAGAAATTAACAGTAATAATCATATATTTCATGTCTTTTCCAAAGAAAAATTCAAGCAACCGAACGTTGGCTGTGCGAATTCGAACGTTCACAGTACGTCACAGTTAGAAAAACGGAGCGTTTGACAGAAAGGCGTGCGATGCGTGCTTGCAGTGTGTGAATTTCGCTTAGGGTTGAAGAGTCGCACAGGAGCAAGTAATCTGTGAGGGGCGATGTCATTTGGGGTATGTCCGTGTAGTAGAATGTATAATGGTGATGTCTATAATTTCTTAAACACTTCATTTTTGTAAGGCGGCATAGAATGAAATTGTCAAGTTCAACACAGCCAAGTCATACTTACCTGGTGCAGAGGGCACCCTGATCCCCAAGGGGGTCCCTCCAGGGCGAGGCCTTTCTATTGCACTTCAGATCGGCTGAACCTTGCGATCGCCCCAAATGCGGGCGACTCGGGCACGTAATTTTTAAGTGTGGGGGTCTGCGTTCGCGCTAACCCCTGGATATGCTCAATTGAAATTCAGATTGCACACATTGACCATAGAATTTTTCTTCAAATTAATTTTTATTGCTTGTAAATATCATCACATGTTTTTATTTCTAGTCATATACATTTGAAATTGGGTTTCATCAGAGTAGTTTTTAGATCATTAAGTATGCGCACTTTGTCCATGTATTTTCCCGCAGTTTGTCACTACATTTCGCTGATTATTGTGGTATTGTTAAATGTTACTGTCACATTATAATTTAATTGTTTTCCGTCACACAGATATCTGTATTTCGCTGTTATAAATTTGCAACAGGCCAATATATTTAAAATTTATTCCAAATGTTTTAAACCCAATTCAGTCCATTTTTACATTTTACTGCATGGAACCAAATATCGGAGTTACTCCCCTTTAACTGTGACCCTGTGTGCCTATTGTGACGTCGTATTCATGACAACGGATGTTGTGCAGATTGCCGAAACGTGTGGATTCATTTCTCTTCCCTGTTATTTTTCTTTTCTTCATGTTGTGAATTTCTTTTCGAAAAGCGCGTGCCATCGGGGTTTCTTGTGGCATTATTCGATATTTTTTAAAAGAAGAAAGTGGACATGTAACAGTGAGAACAGAACAGAAAATGATAGGATAAAACAACACAAACACAAAAATAAGGTCAGTTTTATTTTTACTGCAATTCAATTCAGTTTTTAGCAACGTATAACATGGTGTTTATACACTCTGTCGCATTGACTTATCATCCCGCGCGTTGTCCGGCAGGACAATTGTTTATCTCTCTCTCTCCCCGCACTTCTGCACAGCATCGCTAGGCCGCCTGGACATTGGGGGTGAATTTGTCAAGGCGTAGTGTGAAATGGGGAATGCACTGAAACTTGTTGGACAGGAAAAATTAGGTAAAACATACAGACAGACTAACGAACTGATAATTATTTTATTAATTTGTTTGTTTTGTTGGGTTTAGAATTTTACCATGTTATGTATATAATCTATGATGACATAAGAGAAAATGCTTTACACTGTTCTCTAAATGTGAATTTTTCATTTTATTTCATTTTTTAAAAATGACACATGTGTGAAAGGTGTATGTGTGCGTGTGTGTAGCAGTTGTCTTTCTTGTATACGCAGTAACAACGTACTTCCAGATGTTTACAGTATGCAAATTCTTAAAACGTTTATTTCATACTACTCTCCGCTCAACAGTACTTATATTTTGTAGATGATTTTGCTTGTGTACTTGCTTTTCGGCAGTACATATATTAAAATTGGAACGATACAGAGAAGATTAGCATGGCCCCTGCGCAAGGATGACACGCAAATTCGTGAAGCGTTCCATATTTTTTTTTTTTTTTTTTTCTTATTTAAAAAAAAAAAAAAAAAAAAAAAATCCCCCCCCCCCTCCCCCGGGAGGATTCGAACCTGTCGCACACTGCTGTGCGCGGAGAACATTGCCCTAGTGAATTCTCTTTCTTGTAACTAAAGAAATTAACAGTAATAATCATATATTTCATGTCTTTTCCAAAGAAAAATTCAAGCAACCGAACGTTGGCTGTGCGAATTCGAACGTTCACAGTACGTCACAGTTAGAAAAACGGAGCGTTTGACAGAAAGGCGTGCGATGCGTGCTTGCAGTGTGTGAATTTCGCTTAGGGTTGAAGAGTCGCACAGGAGCAAGTAATCTGTGAGGGGCGATGTCATTTGGGGTATGTCCGTGTAGTAGAATGTATAATGGTGATGTCTATAATTTCTTAAACACTTCATTTTTGTAAGGCGGCATAGAATGAAATTGTCAAGTTCAACACAGCCAAGTCATACTTACCTGGTGCAGAGGGCACCCTGATCCCCAAGGGGGTCCCTCCAGGGCGAGGCCTTTCTATTGCACTTCAGATCGGCTGAACCTTGCGATCGCCCCAAATGCGGGCGACTCGGGCACGTAATTTTTAAGTGTGGGGGTCTGCGTTCGCGCTAACCCCTGGATATGCTCAATTGAAATTCAGATTGCACACATTGACCATAGAATTTTTCTTCAAATTAATTTTTATTGCTTGTAAATATCATCACATGTTTTTATTTCTAGTCATATACATTTGAAATTGGGTTTCATCAGAGTAGTTTTTAGATCATTAAGTATGCGCACTTTGTCCATGTATTTTCCCGCAGTTTGTCACTACATTTCGCTGATTATTGTGGTATTGTTAAATGTTACTGTCACATTATAATTTAATTGTTTTCCGTCACACAGATATCTGTATTTCGCTGTTATAAATTTGCAACAGGCCAATATATTTAAAATTTATTCCAAATGTTTTAAACCCAATTCAGTCCATTTTTACATTTTACTGCATGGAACCAAATATCGGAGTTACTCCCCTTTAACTGTGACCCTGTGTGCCTATTGTGACGTCGTATTCATGACAACGGATGTTGTGCAGATTGCCGAAACGTGTGGATTCATTTCTCTTCCCTGTTATTTTTCTTTTCTTCATGTTGTGAATTTCTTTTCGAAAAGCGCGTGCCATCGGGGTTTCTTGTGGCATTATTCGATATTTTTTAAAAGAAGAAAGTGGACATGTAACAGTGAGAACAGAACAGAAAATGATAGGATAAAACAACACAAACACAAAAATAAGGTCAGTTTTATTTTTACTGCAATTCAATTCAGTTTTTAGCAACGTATAACATGGTGTTTATACACTCTGTCGCATTGACTTATCATCCCGCGCGTTGTCCGGCAGGACAATTGTTTATCTCTCTCTCTCCCCGCACTTCTGCACAGCATCGCTAGGCCGCCTGGACATTGGGGGTGAATTTGTCAAGGCGTAGTGTGAAATGGGGAATGCACTGAAACTTGTTGGACAGGAAAAATTAGGTAAAACATACAGACAGACTAACGAACTGATAATTATTTTATTAATTTGTTTGTTTTGTTGGGTTTAGAATTTTACCATGTTATGTATATAATCTATGATGACATAAGAGAAAATGCTTTACACTGTTCTCTAAATGTGAATTTTTCATTTTATTTCATTTTTTAAAAATGACACATGTGTGAAAGGTGTATGTGTGCGTGTGTGTAGCAGTTGTCTTTCTTGTATACGCAGTAACAACGTACTTCCAGATGTTTACAGTATGCAAATTCTTAAAACGTTTATTTCATACTACTCTCCGCTCAACAGTACTTATATTTTGTAGATGATTTTGCTTGTGTACTTGCTTTTCGGCAGTACATATATTAAAATTGGAACGATACAGAGAAGATTAGCATGGCCCCTGCGCAAGGATGACACGCAAATTCGTGAAGCGTTCCATATTTTTTTTTTTTTTTTTTTCTTATTTAAAAAAAAAAAAAAAAAAAAAAAATCCCCCCCCCCCTCCCCCGGGAGGATTCGAACCTGTCGCACACTGCTGTGCGCGGAGAACATTGCCCTAGTGAATTCTCTTTCTTGTAACTAAAGAAATTAACAGTAATAATCATATATTTCATGTCTTTTCCAAAGAAAAATTCAAGCAACCGAACGTTGGCTGTGCGAATTCGAACGTTCACAGTACGTCACAGTTAGAAAAACGGAGCGTTTGACAGAAAGGCGTGCGATGCGTGCTTGCAGTGTGTGAATTTCGCTTAGGGTTGAAGAGTCGCACAGGAGCAAGTAATCTGTGAGGGGCGATGTCATTTGGGGTATGTCCGTGTAGTAGAATGTATAATGGTGATGTCTATAATTTCTTAAACACTTCATTTTTGTAAGGCGGCATAGAATGAAATTGTCAAGTTCAACACAGCCAAGTCATACTTACCTGGTGCAGAGGGCACCCTGATCCCCAAGGGGGTCCCTCCAGGGCGAGGCCTTTCTATTGCACTTCAGATCGGCTGAACCTTGCGATCGCCCCAAATGCGGGCGACTCGGGCACGTAATTTTTAAGTGTGGGGGTCTGCGTTCGCGCTAACCCCTGGATATGCTCAATTGAAATTCAGATTGCACACATTGACCATAGAATTTTTCTTCAAATTAATTTTTATTGCTTGTAAATATCATCACATGTTTTTATTTCTAGTCATATACATTTGAAATTGGGTTTCATCAGAGTAGTTTTTAGATCATTAAGTATGCGCACTTTGTCCATGTATTTTCCCGCAGTTTGTCACTACATTTCGCTGATTATTGTGGTATTGTTAAATGTTACTGTCACATTATAATTTAATTGTTTTCCGTCACACAGATATCTGTATTTCGCTGTTATAAATTTGCAACAGGCCAATATATTTAAAATTTATTCCAAATGTTTTAAACCCAATTCAGTCCATTTTTACATTTTACTGCATGGAACCAAATATCGGAGTTACTCCCCTTTAACTGTGACCCTGTGTGCCTATTGTGACGTCGTATTCATGACAACGGATGTTGTGCAGATTGCCGAAACGTGTGGATTCATTTCTCTTCCCTGTTATTTTTCTTTTCTTCATGTTGTGAATTTCTTTTCGAAAAGCGCGTGCCATCGGGGTTTCTTGTGGCATTATTCGATATTTTTTAAAAGAAGAAAGTGGACATGTAACAGTGAGAACAGAACAGAAAATGATAGGATAAAACAACACAAACACAAAAATAAGGTCAGTTTTATTTTTACTGCAATTCAATTCAGTTTTTAGCAACGTATAACATGGTGTTTATACACTCTGTCGCATTGACTTATCATCCCGCGCGTTGTCCGGCAGGACAATTGTTTATCTCTCTCTCTCCCCGCACTTCTGCACAGCATCGCTAGGCCGCCTGGACATTGGGGGTGAATTTGTCAAGGCGTAGTGTGAAATGGGGAATGCACTGAAACTTGTTGGACAGGAAAAATTAGGTAAAACATACAGACAGACTAACGAACTGATAATTATTTTATTAATTTGTTTGTTTTGTTGGGTTTAGAATTTTACCATGTTATGTATATAATCTATGATGACATAAGAGAAAATGCTTTACACTGTTCTCTAAATGTGAATTTTTCATTTTATTTCATTTTTTAAAAATGACACATGTGTGAAAGGTGTATGTGTGCGTGTGTGTAGCAGTTGTCTTTCTTGTATACGCAGTAACAACGTACTTCCAGATGTTTACAGTATGCAAATTCTTAAAACGTTTATTTCATACTACTCTCCGCTCAACAGTACTTATATTTTGTAGATGATTTTGCTTGTGTACTTGCTTTTCGGCAGTACATATATTAAAATTGGAACGATACAGAGAAGATTAGCATGGCCCCTGCGCAAAGGATGGTACGCAATCTTCGTGGTAAGGGTTCCAATTCCTGCAGCAAGAAGGGGGGAGAGAAAGAGGAAAAAGGGAGAAAAGAGGGAGAAAGAAAGGGAATTTAGGGCCGAATTTTCGGCCCCTATTTCTAAAGCGTTTACTCTCATATTTCATTCCATTTGTCTCTAATTTGATCTCAGTTTTCAGTATTTAAAAGCCATTTTTAATGCGAAAAATACTACAAAGTAGGGGCTCATTTCCGTCCCCTTTATGTTAATTTTTAAGGGTTTTTTGCTAGTGTTCTATCATTTTCTCCTTAATGTAACTCATTTCAAAGCTAATTTTGCCTCCTTTTTCATCATTTACATTTAAATATCCTTTCAAATCCTTGTGTTTTGTGTCATGGTCAATTCCTGTGGTGTAGTGGTTAACACGCTTGTCCCATCAGCGGGCAAGAGATCTGGGTTCGAATCCCAGTGGGTTTTTCATTCTTGACACACTATGCAAGTGATTCCAACTCCAAAGTTCAAAGTAAAAACACAAATCAGATTTTTTTATGCATTTATATAAAGTAAGAAAAAATATGTTATGTTCACAACCATTTCATTTAAAGACAACTTATTTACAATATATACAGTCTTTCCCTCTGCTTTTCATAAGGGCTTGGGACCTTCAAAATCTATACAATGGATTCATATAAATTTAGGCAGCATTAAAAGTTTTTTTTGGTGTTTTTTGTGTTTTTAAATTTTTTTGGTTATTTTTTAAAACATTTTGGTATCTAGTTCACTGGTGGTGGGGGTTCCTCTGATGGGTCATCTGGTGCCTTCCTCTTGCGACTGGTGTATCCCCTGGCAATCATCGCTCTCATCCACTCCTCGTAGGACTGCTCGGCGGTGGCCTGGCAGAACCAGTTGCCGAAATATTGCCTGTGTGTGGGAGCGATCTTGGCTGCCCCACACTTCCCGCACTTGTTCGGTCCGACCCTGGGAGTGTAAGTCTTAACTCTCTCCCCCTCGGCTCTCTTCTTCTCCACCTTCCTCCTGTAGCTGGCCGTAGACTTGGACGGTCGCAACGGACCTATCAGCACGACTGGGACCGTGCGCTGTTGGTACGGCTGGAGGACGACGGACGGCGGCGGGAGTCTGGTCGGTGACGGGAGTCTGGGCGGGGATGGGAGTCTGAGCGGGGACGGCATCCTGTTGGGCGACGACGGAGGAGACCGGATCCTAGTACGTGTCTGGCCGGCAGTGTTGGGAGGCAACACGTACCTGAAGGCAGGGGCGGTCTGGGACACCAAGGTGTCTGGACGGGTCAGGGCTGGCGGGACTGGCTGGGCGGCCGTCACAGGGGGGTCCGAAATCTCAATTCCCTGGGACAGGACCTGTTCCTCTCGCTTCTTCTGCCTCCTTCTGTCCCTGTAAAACACACGACACATTAGCCTCCCTAAAGCAGGTGAACTTAGTATGACTTGGCATTAAAAGAAATGTAGCATATACAACTTACCACAGCAGGAGAGTGGTGTTGTTGATGGCCAGGAGCTGGATAGCTGTCATGGCCATTACTCTGGGGTTGTCCAGCACCACATCGCTGATCTTGGTGTAGGATGCCAGGATCAGACTCCATCTGGTGAGGGTAGGAGAATTCTGGCGTCTCTGGGGTCCCGTGTGCAACTGCATCAGCCTCCTGATGACTGCCTCCATGTAACGGTTGGCGTCCGGAAAGTTGGCCGGTCCCGAGGCACTGCCGACGAAGGATCTACAAAGGGAAAAGGGGGACAACATGAGTCGTGGGTCGGACAATTAAAAGAATGAATCCATGTCAAGCGTCAATTGACAAATGACAGTCACCTCTTGGTCTTCTCCTCGTTGGCTTTCACCGGTCCTTTGGCTGTCTTGGCTGCCTGGAACCTGCCCTTGGGAGGGGACTTGGTCCTGGGCTGAAACACCGTAGGTCTTTTGTCCTGGGGTTCCAGTTTCTCCCAGAGGGCAATCAAGGCATCCTCCTGACTCCGAGACAGGGTCCTGCACGACCTGAGCTCATACAAGTAGTCTGCCAGGTCCTGCACTTGCTGGAGTCCGGAGGTGGGTTCCTGCAGCCGCTCCTCCTGTAATATCAGACACAAAGAGTCATATGATGGAAACAAACTCGTACAAACACGAGAACATGTTTAGTGCCACAGCATTGTAACTCACCTGGTTCTGCTCTTCCGGTGCCGACTCTGCCTGGGATGAGAGGGGTGGAGTTCTTTCTGGTAGGGTGGAAGGTGCAGGCTCCGGCTGGGGTGGGGTCAGATGGGGGGTCTCGGGTCGAGGTGCTGGCATTGAGGCAGCGACAAGGTTAGGCTGCCCAGTGGGCCGTGCGGCTTTTCTCGGCGACCTGACAGTACTGCGAAGTTGCCGGACAGCACTAGTGCTGGATGGTGGCGGTGCAGTACTGGATGGTGGTTGCACGAGACCGGCCACTAGCTTCCTGGACTGCATCACTGCTGCCGCTGCCTCGATGTCAGGCTCTGGAATGGTCAGGTCTTCGACGACTACCACTTCCTCGCCGAAACCCTCGTCCATCTCTCCGTCATCCTCCTCCAGGTCCTCGTCCTCCTCCTTGATCTCCTGGAGTGCCTTGCCCGTCTGGGAATACAGGTACTCCACCCCTATCAGTTCTCCGAATGAATTCATATAAATTTAGGCAGCATTAAAAGCTTGTATAGTATTGTTGCTTCTTTTGTAGGTTCTGAATCTTTTTTAGGCCCTCTCTGTCTCACTGGAAGATACAGCTGGACAGACAGCGCCTGGACTAGGGGTACATGGGGTTTGAATGGGTTTTACAAGCACTGGAATCCTTCTCAGGAAGTGCCTTACCTACAATAGAAATAATCACAGTTTTATTACTTTTAAAGTACATCCTTAAAACATGTTCTACCTCTTCAAAAAGAATGTTTAATCCTATATCGAAAGTAATGAGGATTAATATGTAATGGACCCATTTTCCAATTACCTGTACAAGAAATTGAAATGTAATGCTAATTACTATCATTAAATATACCAGTACTGACCATTACTTTTCAATTAGTTTCTGAATGCATGAAATAATGTGATTTTTTTTAATGAATCTGATTAAAGTTATTGGGGATTTTTTAAAGAATTATTCATTCATTCATTTTATTCGCTCAAACCAGAACGAAAATGGTACATGAGTTACAATACAGAAATTGCATGTATCAATACAAGTAACGTCAGAGGAATGTATATAGGTATGCAAATAAACAAAGTGAAATATATACATAAATATGTACAAAAATTTGAAGTTATGTGTTAGGAGAACAGACCAATTCGTATAAACGTGCACAGGTTTTTAAGGGTTTTCACATTATTCGTAGACATGATTTCATAAAATTTCATTACATTTGGTCTCGTACAATATTTTCTGTGTAGGTATTCTTTTCTTATACTGGATGAAGCACTGCACTCTAATACAAAATTATATGCATCTGTAATTTTTGTTTCATTACATAAAACACATAATCTTTCTTTATATGGTATACTAAACCATCGGCCAGTCTCTACTGGGAGGCGATGGTTCGTGGTACGAAATTTCAAAAGATGCTTCTGAGTTTCTTAGGTAGATTTTCAAGATAAGTTTCCAGACCAAAATTGTTTTAAAAATTCTGTACATTGTACCCTTGGAAGACCTAAAACATCACTTGACCAAGTCTGGACAAATTGATCCATAAGACTTTGCTTTACAGCATTTTTTATCCATTTTTCATTCACAGTACCTTGTTCATACCGTATATGAGAAAGTTTACATATGTTCAAAATTCTATGAATACATTCAAACCATGGATTTTTAAATGTGTCATTATAATAATGTGTATCTTTGAAATTTAAATTTCATTTTATTTTTAATGTGATTGATTAATACCCAAAATGAATGAGGGCCGAGTGGTTAGAGCATCGCGCTCAAAATCACACGGTCTCTCACCTCTGTCGGCGCGGGTTTGAATCCTGCTCGCAAAAAGCATTAGATGAGTTTTGTGTGTACTGTTGCCAATGGAAATTGAATGTAAATGTTTGAGAAAAACAAACGTGTTAGTGTTTTCAAAAGACCCCAAGCCTAGAAATATTTTTTTATTTCAACAATAATGTTGTTGAGCGTGTGAATGAATTCAAATATTTAGGTATTGTATTTCTAGAAGTAGATCTTTATGTAAAGCCAAAAACATCTAGTCGATCAAGCACAGAAAGCAACGCACGGTATCAATAGAAAAATAAGACAATTCAATTTACCATCAGAACAACAGTCTGATTTGTTTGATCAAGTGTAGTAATGCCAGTATTACTCTATGGCTGTGAAATTTAAGGGGTAAGAAAATTTAGATGTTATTGAAAAAGTACATTTAAATTTCAGGAATATGTTTTATGTATGAAAAGTAGTACGACAGCATTTATAATGGTCTATGGTGAATCAGGTCATTTTCCTCTGTCTCTCACTATATATTCAAGGATGATCTCGTATTGAGCAAAAATGTATCAAGGCCAAGAAAATAAAACTGTGTTTACTGTATATAGATATTTATTTAATAAATATATGCACAGTAATGAGAAAGTGAACTCATGGGTTTTAAAATATTATTTTAGATTCCTTTAGTTTTTCTAATATTTGGACAGGACAGTGCTCTGTAGTGTTTAATGTCGAATGGATTACTGCTGTAATTAAACAAAGACTACAGGACCAGTTTATACAGAAGTGGACACAGGATATCAATAATTCGTCTTAGGTTCAAATCTAAAAAAAAAAAAAAAAAAAAAAAAAAAAAAACAATTAAGCTAAACTTTGGCTTCGAGAAATATTTAAGCATTCTTTCGAGAGAAAAATCGAAAACCTCTTGTTAAATTCAGAACAAACCACCGTTTACCCAGAGAGATGGGTAGGTCAGAGTTGGCGAATGCCGCGGTAAATTTTCACTTTTTCCGGTAAAAACTTTGAAATTCGTCTGACAAACTGTCTAGTAGATATTAGCAGACAAAAAAGGGACCATATCCACATTGTTTATTGGCTTTTGTGTAAACAAAAACTTAGTCTGGTATAGATAACTTGCTTTTATAAAACAAATTTGCTTTCCCAGAAATCGTAAGCCTACTCTGTGTGTGTATATACTTTCAATATTACGCATGTTATTCTACTTCCGATTGTGTGGTCGACGAACACCATTTTATGTTAGAATGCAAATGCCTATCCACTTTACGGAAATAATTTTTGGCTTCTGCATAATATTGTCAAGGGCATAATCATGTTATTCGATCCGCGTACTTAACAATATCGTTATCATGGTTATATGTATTTATAGATAGTCGGCACACAGACTAAATAGTTACTAATGCTTAAATATTTTACTCATGTTAACTAATGATGCTATTTATTCCGTTTTTAAAAGTCACATTTACGGAATAAATGCTATCCGCGGTTCAAATAACATGATTATGCCTTGTCAAGTACCAAATACACTGAAATTTAGAAAATTAATGACAACATTAAATTCTAAAACATTAAAATAACTATGCATATTTTATTTATTTCTAAAATTCAGGAGATAGTCTGCTGTCCTCCCTAACATGTATATCTATATTAAATGTCCGAATCTTTTTGTATGCATTATGTCTCCACCTCTATTTTGTGCTAATAAACATATATGTATGTATTATTTATATATCTATACCCTTGGAAATATTGTTTATATAATTACATAATCAAAGTTATGTACCTCATTTACCATTGTGAATGGTTTCAGCGAATAAGTGAAATGAATGGGGGGGGGGGGGGGGAATATGTAATTTAATGCATTACATCTCAAAGTAATTCACCCCAGGTTTAAAACCACCACCTACCTCAATGGCAGCCCACCCCTCAAACATTTTGGGTATGTAGTTTTCCCTACTTTCATTACTTTTCAATTACATTTTTGATTTCATGAAATAACTTAATATTTTTTATTGAATATGACTATAGGGGATTTTTTTTTATAGATTCAAAATACATCCTTGAAATTTAAATCTTGGTGGAAAACAGATTTTAAGAATTTTGAATGAAAAAATCATACATTTTCTGCATACAATTTTGTCAATTTCACTGGTGTCATGATTAAAGATTTCATTCCATCTGTTTTGAAGCGCGACTATTAGCGTTAAAAGTGTTATTAAAATTCTGCAAGACAAACAGTCATGAAGTAAGTTGATTTAGCATCATTTTTAATGTTCTAAAAAAATTTAAATGTCCAATTCAGCAATGCTTGGAATCAGCAAACCTATAGAAAATATCTGAAATTGAAAAATTTCTAATTCCTGTGAATAAACATCAACGTTTTTCAGTTTCTTTATTTCCATGAGCCATATGGCTAATTGGATTCACATACACATACACATACATATACACAGGCAGTACAGTAGATATAAAGATATAATACACGCAGGAACAGTATATGGAGAGTGCATAAACTTACATAACGTTATACACTTAATGTCATCGCATAAGTTATATATAAACACAGTCTATATATTACAGGTATTCATAACCAATTACACTGATTCATAATATGTACTGTATCTGGTATATGCGGGGAAAATATGCTCTATGTACTAATTGATAACCGTGTCATTACGTAGTTTCACGGCACATTGAAGATACTTACCTAAATTACTCAGGTCTTTGATGTTATTTACACCCAGAAGCTTAGTAAATTCAAATACACTTAGTTTTGCATAATAGAATTGTTTTAATATATTTTTTTTTCTGATTCATTAAAAAAGGGGTATCTTAGAATGAAGTGGAATTCGTCTTCAATATCATTTAAATTACAGTATTTACAAATCCTCATGGTTTCTGGGAATATCATTATGTCTACCGGTTTCTATGCATAATGAAGGTGACGAGGTTCTATAACGAGTAATAAGCTGCTTACTATACGAGTCTGTTGGTTTTGTTAGATCATACTATGCACAAAAATTGTCAACAAGGTGCCGGTATAGCATACACTTTGATGAACTTTCAAAACTACGCAATATATTTTGTCTGCATATATCTAACATTTTGTGTCCGATGATTTTATAAATATTTTGGTTGCTATTGTGGTCCCACAAGTAAGGTAAACCCAGATTAGACAATTCTTCTTTTATAATATCTAACCAGTTATTATTATAAATGAACATGTCCTCGTAACAAGCCTTTAAAATACAATTGTCTGTGCAAAGCAAGACGTCGTTCGCATTACACCCGCTCCGGTGCTTAAGATGTCTTATTGTAGAAACTGATCTTTGCCAGACAAAGCACTAACTGACATAGTAGATAGTGTAAACTTAATTGATGTGATCATTCCTATTCTGTTTTGTGAAATAATCAAAATACCTGTCACTATTTCAAGACTTCTCTTCTATTTTACGTTTTTCAAAATCTATAACTATTTTGTTTATTTATTGGAACTATCTATAGCTTGACCTTTGTGACGTTAATTTAATCTTGAACTTTATTGACGTATGTGTACGTCACTGATTTAAACCAATCTTCGTGCAAATTACTTAACGGTAGAAAATTGTTTGTTAAAAAATTATTGATTCTTTTATCGTTTATCGTTTAGTACATTTTTCTAAACAAAATACCACGATTTACATCAAATTTGAAAATTTTAGTGGGGGGCGCCGCCGGCTGCCCCCCCCCCCCCCCCTTAAATCCGCCACTGCTTACTAAACTATAATTATACTGATTTGAGTACAATTTTATATGTATTCACACAACACTATCATTATCCGTGGTCTCTGAAACTGATGTGTGAAGCAGTTGGGTTATTTTAGTGTATATATCATGTTGTTTATTTAAATCTTGTCTGCAATCAGTATTTCATACATAATTATAGATGTGCGTAGTGCAGAAGTGTGAACTCTGTCAGTATTACAAATAATTATGGAGGTATTAGCGTAGTTAGTTGTTTCTGTAGATTATTTACTTCTATTTTGAACCAGATATTATTGTTATGGTCAAATTCCAATGATGTTATCACCGATGCACAGTTTGGTTTTCAGCCAAAGCGGAGCACAGCGGAGGCTATATTTAGCCTGAGTTCAATTATTGATATGACATTATGTAAGAAAAAAAAGTTGTACTGCTGTTTTATAGATTTTAAAAAGGGGTTCGATTCAATTGAAAGAATAAAATTATGGAAAAAACTTAGCACTGTTGGCATAAAGGGGAAACTACTCGGTATTATTCGTGAGATGTATGAAAATATGAAGTCTTGTGTCAGATCAGCAGGAATATGTTGTCTGAGTTTTTAAAATGATATCGGTTTATTACTGGGGGGGGGGGGATACCCATACTTTTTTTCATTATATGTTAATGATTTTGAGATCGAATTCTTAACAAAAGGGATGATCCCTGTACAAATACAAAAATTAAATCTGTTTGTCTTGATGTATGCAGACGATATGGTTATTTTTTCCGAAAGTGCTAATGATTTGCAGAGCATGCTGGGTACACTTTTTACCTATACCACAAAGTGGGATCTTTCAGTGAATGTAGAAAAAATAAAAACAGTTATTTTCAGAAATGGGAGTAAAATTAGCAGTAATGAAAGGTGGCATCTGAATGGGGAGCCTATAGAAATTGTTGATAGATTCACATACCTGGGTGTTTTAATGAATTACAATGGAAAGTTTAGCACCACACAAAAGCAATTGGCCAGTCAGGCCAGAAAAGCAATGTTTTCCTTGAAATCTAAAGTCAGCCAAATGTATTTAAACACAGAAACAATCTTATCCTTATTTGATACATATGTTGCAAGTATACTTAAATACAGTTGTGAAATTTGGGGTAGCCATAGTGCAAAAAATGTTGAAAAAGTGCACTTGGAATATTTGAAGTCTGCACTGGGTGTCAGGAAAAATACAAATAATGCTATGGTGTATGTAGAAACAGGCAGACTGTCTATGAACATTGTGCGCTGGTTTAGAAGTTTTAAATTTTGGTTTAAATTAATTGTATTTTGAAAACATATGTTACAAAAGTTTACGTGAAGAAGCTGACAAGGATGGAAATCGAGTTATTAATTGGGCTATCCATATAAAAAACAAACTATTTGATATAGGTTTGGGTCATATTTGGTGTAATCGAGATTATAATGGCATATATTGTAATACTTATTTCTCAATAATTAAGCAAAGAATCATTGATATTTTTGGGCAGAGTATTGTTGAACAAATCAACTCCTCACCAAGATGTAAAATTTATATGTACATTTATGACTATTTTTCATTGCAATTTTATTTGATGAAGGCTACACCACATGTTTATAAAAAAACCAAAAAAAAAAAACCACCACATTAGTAGAATTAGAATGTCGTCGTATAATCTCGCCATTGAGAGACCATTTTAATGTAGCAAGAAATAACCGCTATTGTAAACTTTGTAATTTAGATATTGAGGATGAATTTCATTTTATTTTAAAATGTCCTTACTTTATTGAATTGCGCAGGAAATATATCAAGAGGTATTGTTGGAAAAATCCATCTGTTTTTAAACTTATACAATTATTAAGTGTAAAAAATTTCAAAGAATTGTGTAATTTGGGGAAATATCTATACTGTGCCTTTAATTTACGTAACGATTTACTTATATAGCATTCTCTGTCTATAAATTCACATCAGTATTGTGTAACATACCATATAATGTCATGCCATGCCATACTATACAATTGTTAACTTGTTTATTATTTTTGTAAACATGTATGCCATAAGACACACGTCTTCAGCAATAAAGAACAATATAACGTGTAGTACTTCTGAATGATTGTTAATTATTTTCATTGTTATAATTAATTGCTTGTTATAACCTGTACATACCCTTGATTGGTGAATAAACATTAAACCTATAACATAACTAATGCAACTTTAACATCATTGAATATTTGCGTTACATACAGTGTTTATTTCAATGCATGTGCATGGAGGTGGGTGGGTGTTGTTATTGCGAAACAAGTTCAAGTTCAGGTTATTCTCCCACACCACTGTATGGTACACGAGGTTCTATATACAATACAGACAATACACAGGGTACACGTTAAAAGAGCAAAGCGGGTTTAACGTGATTGAAATGAATTATGGAGGACAGACTTGGTCATATATTTTAGATATGAAATTACACAATTTAATAAGTACATTGGAATCAACCGTTGAGAATAATTCAGAAAAATGGTAAAAGTTGGGTTTATAACACTATTTTCTATACAGATATTTCTTCGCCACATAACTGACACTCTAGGATATAACAATATTAGCTATTTGACCTTGTTAGAGATATGGCAAATTCTATCAGGTTTTGGAGCGCCACGCCATCACTTAGATATTTTTCAAATCTAAATTTACTTTTGAAAACATCAAGAGAGGCAGTTGCCTCATAGTTTCCTCGGACGCTACCGTGGAGGTGTCATGTGTTTGGTTGATTTCATCAACTAATTGTCACTATATCAATTACCTTCTCGCGCCGTCGTTGTAATTATAGATAATTTGCCTCCTGTTGCGCGTGTCGTTGTACAAACACCTTGTTCGAGATCTGGTGACTTCAGACGCCCCGCAGGTGAACCGCTCCCCCTCATGCCCGCGCTAGGAGCAATTATCTCATTACCTATCAAGTTGTCCTCTTCCAAAATTCACTTAGGCTTTCCTCACCTGAACACGGCGGGGGGTTCAAACGACTATAGTAGTCCTCGTTTAATATAAAAGTCATAAATCAATATTTCATTTTCAACAGACTAATATTTTCACCCAGAAAACTAAGGTAAGAGATTTATTAATTCGTAGTACAAAATGTATTCTACGATAGTATCAAACAGGTGACGAAAAAAAATATCGTATTCGTATGCTTCATATTTCTTTGTAAACTACAGGACTTGTTTCTATCATATCAAATTGTATGTTTGGAAAATTTTAAAAGAAATTGACCTGTAGATTTTTTTTTTTATAAAGGTCACAAACTCAATTTCAGATACCCCAGTCAGAAAATACTGTTAGCTGTAATTTAAGTTCACGTTTAAAAAAATATTGTGAAGAAAATGTACATTTTTTGAAAGAAGTTTATCAACAAGAAGTAAATGAAATATAAAAAAAACCCAAACAAATTAATTAATAATCAAAGTCTCAAATTAATTTTTGTAATTATGTCATCACACTTGAGAATAATTAAGAAGATCAAATTTGCAGGCTATAGTTGCTGTACGCTGTATTGTATAAAAAAGAATTTATAGTTCAATTTTAACGGAAACTAAAAATTACATTTCAAGACAATGATTAAGAATATTTAAAAAATCATCCTAGGAATTTCTTTATAAAAGGTATTTTACTACTGTACACCCCCTCCCAATAAACGAGACCAGATCAGCAGGCAGACTGTAAAATTCTATGCTAATGTTTTGATTTCAATATAATAATTTTACTTTTCAAAACTAATTTAACACAGTAATCATCAATTTATTCATACCCCCTCCAATCTCTATATATTCTAAGTTTAAAATCAACCTGTGAAGTGAACCACAACACCCTTTCCCCTTATATTCATATTTCGTATGCAATTAAGTTGATAAGTTCTACATGTAGCATATAAACTCGCTAAATTCGCTTTAAATGTATATACTTGGAAATTTTATATAAATGTACAAAAGAATGACCTACATGCAGTTTTTTTCTTTAATGACCCGCATTATTATTATGTACAGCATGGTGCCATAAATGCGTCAACCTTTATCTATTTTAGTATATAATTCATCGAAAACAACCACTTCTCCAAATCATTTTCATACACTTATCAAGATTCAATTGATAGCAACTTTCACACCGTTGATAACAGCACAGATATCTGCAGTTTATGGTCTCGGTTTCTTATTCCCTAAACAGCCGTAACGGCATATCATTTACAGTAAGAACACCGCACTCAAAGTTTTCGTTCCACTCTTACAAAGGCGTATATAAGGAAACTGAAAATTGAAAGCTAATGTTTAAGTTTTATTAGTAATATTTCTGCAATTGGTGGTAAAAGTTTTAAAAATCACGAATAGAATTTATGTCCAGCTGTTTTGTAATAAATATTTCAGATTTCATAAAAGTTAGCGCAAAAATGAGTTCAGAATAATTGTTCAAACAAAGGATATTTTTCAATGAAATATATAACATAAAACGTGAAAGTTGACTCATCTATGGCACTATGTTGTAAATTTCTCAAATGCGTTCTATTTCAGCGATTCATTTACTATTTTGCATATTGTATAAAAATTCAATATTTCAATATTTAGACTTTTAGAATTCACCCCACCCCCGCAAACGATGTTGGGGGGGGGGGGGGGTTGGTTTATACTAGAATCACCTTGTCCGTCCGTCTGTTTGTCCGTACACCATGCATTGAACATATCTCACTAAAACTTGATGTATATCTTAGATGAATAATGAATTTGTGTACCTACTACATAAGTATTTTGATTGAGATATTTTATAAGACATGTTTCTTCTATTTTGTGGGGATGTTGTTAGTTTCCAGAGTATATTTCAAAAACCAATGAACAGATGTTATTCAGACATAGTATATATAGTGAAGTTCTTTTCCCGTCATTCTGATTGAGATTCATTAACATTCAAGAACATTTGGGATATCTTCATTTTACGGGCGTTTTTTCAACCTCATTCATGATCAATTAGTCATTTTTATTAAGATTTTGTAATGATCTGTTCTTTCACAGAGACTACTGCATTAGTTTAGGGGAGGGTATAATGGAATCATCCGTCCAGTTGTCTGTCTGTCTGTCCATCTGTCTGTGGATGATTTTGTTAATAATAGATGTGTCGTTTTCTGGCTTATGTACGCTGAATATTGTATTCATGTAATATTATTAAGAAATTATATTCAGCATATCTTCAATATTTGAGTAACACATCACTGCAGATATTCACTATTTCCCACCATCCGATGTGCCCTGCGGGGGTATTAGTCCCACTAGGACAGTTCTAGTTTTTTTTAATGAAACATAGTGAATTTAACGGGGACATTTGTACATGTAGTTTTATAAAACATGTGATCCCCAACTTCACTTCACTTCCGATGTCAGTATAGTCATTAACACATTCAGCATCACGGCCGATCTCGATATCGGACGATAATGGCCGATATTTTCCCAACCCCGCTCTCGCTTTTTTTTTTAATGTAGCCCTCGCTTGGACTCTCGTTTCGATCTTACTACGTCCCATCACTAATCGTCTCTGACGTTCCATTGATGTCCCCTGTTGTTGCTAAAGATACTTTCAAGACTCAAACGCCGCGTAAACGTTTGAATTACGGGAGGTGCTTCCGAAACGATATATTCGGATACTATTTGGTACTACTAAACTGACTAAATAGATAGATTTCAACGAAAAAAGAGAAGTTTCATTTATTTATTTATCATTCCTGCTGAAAATAAGACGTTTTTATTATTTCATTCCACAGTTTGTAATTAAAAGAATTTAAGAAACAGAGAATGGGAGCCTCTAAAAAAGTTTCAACGAGATCCAGAATCAAGTACCGTGCCGATCAGGTAACACACTTCAAAACATAGGTATATGTACATGTATAATATATATTTTAAAACTTTGAAAAATAAATAATTCTATATAAGTCGTAAATTTGTTTATTTTCAAAACGATGTCTGAAAATTTATTTCTTTTTCTAAGTAATTGTATGTATTGGTGTTTCTAACTAATTGTATGTTTGTGTTTCTAATTAATTGTATGTTTGTGTTTCTAATTAATTGTATGTATTTGATCCTAGGCATGGTGTGCAGGTTACACTTACATGTATAGAATTCAATGTATACATGTTTTGCCTGTAATGCGGTATGTAAAAAAAAAGTCATAAGCGTTGAATTGTATGTTTAAGATTGAGACGATGGAGAAGTCGTTCCGCGAACAGCAATACCCGGACTCGGAGAGTATCGAGCAGCTGGCAGAGAAAGTGGGCGTGTCTACAGAGAGGGTGGCGGTGAGTCTAAACTTAGAAACCGATAAAGGATGTTCTGAAATCATTTTTTTTTTTATAGGCGTATATGTTTCGAATGTAGCTTTAAAAAGAAATCAATAAATCGAAAATTTACATAATTATAAAAAGTAAAAGCTGTGCTGTCTAAAGTAAATCACAATTTATCTCGCTGCAGAACTCTACCTTTATAGTAAAGTGGAGAGGGGGTGGGGGTGAAATGTACCTGATTTCCCCCCAACTAGCTACAGATCCGCAGCCAGATCGATGAATATAAGACCTTCATCTTTCTTTATAGATCTGGTTCCAAAATAGGCGTGCCAAATTCAAGCGAGAATCAAAAGACATGCAGACGAACTGGATGCGGAAACAGTTTCATACCAGTATTTCGGATACTACTTCATGTGTGACGTCAGACAAAAGTTCCCACGTCATCACCCCCAGTCTGACAGAAGCCGACGTGGAGAGCAGACTGCAAACCGAACGTCATCCACCGAGAAAGTAAATATTCCGACTACTCCTTGTCATACATAATAGCGAGTGCAGCGAGCCAGCGCAAAGCGCTGGCTCGTACTGCGAGCTCTAATGACTAGAGCGCGGGAAATAATCCGAGCTAAATCTAAACCTCTAACAAGAAAAAGTTTTTGACGCCAATCCCAGAAGTCCCTTGTCTAAAATGGCTGAGATCTCGCCAAGTCACGTCTTGGAATATGATTGTGAACTTACGTGGATTATCATCCTAATCTTGTGGTCTCTTAGCTCGAAAATTCAGTGCACCGTTAGGCGTAATGTTTAACGAAGTGCAATGCTGATGAAAGGCAGAGTAAGATTGATTGATTGATGTTTTCCGCCACACTCAACAATTTGACGTCATATCTATGTTTTGACGTACGTCTTAACAAGACTGACAGTGGCGGATCTAAATACTTGTTATTTCCATTTGTAAAAGTCATGCTACCGGGAGAAAACATGTATACGTAAATATTAGGCATAAGTAATAAGGCATCAATACAAATTGTGTTTAGTCTACTGGAAAATACTAATCTGATTAAAATACCATAGTCTCAAAAGGAATTGATTATTCTAACAAAAAAAAAAGAAAAAAAAAAAAAAGACGAACTTGTTGAATTATGTGAATTTAAGCTATTTGAAAAATTACAAATAATTAAATAAATTAACAGAATTTGGCCGGATCGAAAACATTTCTTTTAAAATCTTTTTTTCAGCGTCTAAAATATTAAAAACTTCCTCGGCACGTCCGGTAATGCGAACCATGATGACCCCCCCCCCCCCCCCCCGATAACCAACCATGCCACTTGCTATTAACGACTGAAAATCATTAATTAAATCTTGTTTTGTGAATAAATCTTAATGTACCCTTACTGTAACAGTGGAGAGGGGCTCAAATATGTTGCCATTTTTTCCATGATATGTGAATGCTGAAAGATTTCATCATGGTGTTACAACTAGGATTATGTACAATATCGTAAATATTGTTCTAAATTTCTCTTCTGAAACATGTCATTGATACAAGGGGATTGTTATGTGAATTTCATTTTTTTTAAATTAGATAGGTATGCATAGGATGGGGCGGGATCTGCGCGCATGTATGTGCAATAGTGTTGAATTTATCGATTTATTCAAAATTTAATTATCATTATATTGAAATGCGTTTTATGTTCAACGGCAGTGCTGTTCACACAGTTTTACAAATTTGAAAGGTTTGCTACAAGACTTGGCCATTTTAATCACACAATCATAGTGACTTGGAAAGACTGAGGGCAGAAATAAGTAAAATAGAGGCATGCAGTCGAGAGCATACAGTTCTAAGCAAGTCGCGTGAAAGGTTAAGCAAGTCATAGTGAAGGCATCAGATAATATATATATATATATATATACATGTATAGTATAAAAATATTTCAATCACATTCATTATGTCTTAATGATTTTTAATACTTAAAACCCTGGGAGAAAACTAAAATGGGCTGTTTCTGCTGCCTAATTTCATTAATGTACTGAGTATTTGGTTAATAGATACAGTTTGAATTAAACTCGATGAAAGCATGAACATTACAAAATACATATAGCTGCGCCCGTCTCAAAGGTAGCACCGTACAACATATTATTTGTATTCGTTTTAATCACACTGCATACATATATTGGCTAATCTTTCTTTCCTTTTTTAAAATCCAGCTTCCATTATTTACCCAGTTGCATGGCAACCTTTCCCAATGGCGCCCACAATTCATCATTTTCGCCTGGAGTTTCTACTTCGTCAAATGCTCTGATGACGCCACCACCGCCATATTCGAACTCGTTGCCACAACGACACAGTATCCCGGAGTATACACCCTCCCATTCCACTTTCCGTCCGCAATACGTCACAGACTACCAGCAGCCGTACTTCCGGCACCACGCTCCTCCCCAACCTCTGTTGCCTGTCAGTCATTTGCATGTAGCGTACACGCCCGGATATCAGTTGATGCAACTTTAATGACGCAGATCTTTGGATAAATTGTAAAAGATGATGAAACGCAGAACAATCTGTATGATGTCGTGTATTACTATCTGGTTCTTGATCACGTTGTGTTATGTTTGTATTAGATAAAAAAGAGTTTATATTCTATCCTTGTTATATTGTAATTATAACACCGGTCCTAGTGGTATAGGGCAGTCGGTTAGTGTTATATTGTAATTACAACACCGGTCCTAGTGGTACAGGCCAGTCGGTTAGTGTTATATTGTAATTATAACACCGGTCCTAGTGGTATAAGGCAGTCGGTTAGTGTTATATTGTAATTATAACACCGGTCCTAGTGGTACAGGACAGTCGGTTAGTGTTATATTGTAATTATAACACCGGTCCTAGTGGTACAGGACAGTCGGTTAGTGTTATATTGTAATTACAACACCGGTCCTAGTGGTATAAGGCAGTCGGTTAGTGTTATATTGTAATTATAACACCGGTCCTAGTGGTACAGGACAGTCGGTTAGTGTTATATTGTAATTATAACACCGGTTCTAGTGGTACAGGACAGTCGGTTAGTGTTATATTGTAATTATAACACCGGTCCTAGTGGTACAGGACAGTCGGTTAGTGTTATATTGTAATTATAACACCGGTCCTAGTGGTACAGGACAGTCGGTTAGTGTTATATTGTAATTACAACACCGGTCCTTGTAGTATAGGGCAGTCAGTTTTATATTGTAATTACAACACCGGTCCTAGTAGTACAGGACAGTCGGTTAGTGTTATATTGTAATTACAACACCGGTCCTAGTGGTGTAGGGCAGTCGGTTAGGTAGTGACCGCTCCTTGCTCGATCGCCCAGTATTGGAAGTGAAAGTTCAGATTGTTTATTTCCGTGAACCACTTGCTCAGTTGGATAAACACTTTACGGGGAGTCAGTATACATCATTGTTACATTAATGCACATTTTAACGCATGGGCTTATCTGGATATATAATACTTCTATCACATCATACAGAGAGTCGTTTAACGCCCCTTTCGAGAATTTTACACTTACATGGTGATGTCACCAATACCGACGAAGGGCTTCAAAGGGCTAGAGACATGAAATGTCAAAATCTGGCGGTATTTTTATGAAAAATTATGTGAAACTTAACAAACAAATATTGCACTAAATATTGTCAATATACATCGTAATGAATGTATTCATATGAAAATGTTAATTCTGTGACGTCATAACTGTGCCGTACATGTCATAACACGTGACGTTTGCACATTTTTCTCTAAAAATGAAAAATTTTGGAACTTTGATTCAAAATTTCAGTTTGGCCACATTAATCGAACAAATTAAAAATTCTGACATGGGTAAAGAAATGAAAACTGCACAATTAATGTTGGATTTACTTTGTTCGATGAAAGTGGCCATACGTAAATTTCTTGTTTTAGGTCTTTCATAAACATAATTTACATGATTTATGCATCGAATGATGATAGTTTCTCATTTCAAATATAGACGTGTCCTTATAAAACATTATAGAATGATAGATTTTTAGATAGGACCTCAAAGCATATCCCCATTGTTTTGAAAAGTTTTATGAACATCTATGATCGAGGAATGAAATATAGATTTCGGAATCTACTTAAAGTCAAACTACAAAGTAGGCACGTTTCAGCGAAGTCCCATCTTTTGTGGATTTCTTATACCGAGGCAGATATTACAGCATGGTACTGTAGATGCAAAACTGGCGCGAGAGTAGTTGGGGTGTGTGCCCACTTTGCCGCCATACTGTGGTATCTTGGATACGGCAGATTCCTGTACAGTGTAGATGAGCGAGTCGGTGTACGTGATTGGTCATCGTCTGTTGAAGACGACACTAACGTCCTAGAAGAAATAGACCAATCCGAAAGCGACGAGAGTATTGTCGAGGAATAGCTTACAATTTAATTACTGGACACATTATGCTATTTTATTTTTACACATGTTTAAAAGAATTTGTTCCTACCTTCTGTACAATATAGAAGTATTTTAAAAGCATTTTAGTTGAACATATATTAGAAATACGAGGGTTGTCCCAAAATTCTGTTGACTGGACTTATAACTTTTAAGGTATTGATTTAATTTCATAAAAACTGTTATATATTACCATTTATACCATTGTTGACCAATGCCCCAGATTTGCACTTTTATTTATCTTTTTGAGAAAATTAATTATTTTACGATAAAGTTGTGCTCGGCGACGCAACCTGTGACGTCAACATTTTCTCGCGGTATTCGCGCGTCTGATCGAAGAAATCCTTCGAACATAAAATCTTCCTTTGATTTTCTTCATTTCTAAAACCCGAAGTACCCAACGTGCACATACCATATGCATTCATGAATTATCCGATAGAATGCGGTGAGCAGACGATTTGATGATTCCCAAAATTTCTTCTCTCGTGCGGTCCGGCGTCTTTTCCCCCGAATAGCGTCATCATTTCCCTGGATATTTGCATCTAAATGTCGCACGATACATGATAATTCATTTAAATATTCCGTCATACTGATAAAAAAAAAATCCAGGTATATAAATGAATATCTAAACAAAATTCCTCTATAAAATATACTGTCAGAAATAAAATGAACAAAGTGTTTTTTTTTTTTTCAGCGATTGTAATTTCTTTTCGATTATATTAAATCTCCATATTTTTTTTTACACTGCGCCGCTTTATGGTTTCCTATAATATGTATACGATGTGACCGTTGGACCGAGCGAAGCATGTACGTAACTCCGTTTCCCGAGTGGTAATCATCCGTTAAGTACGGTAGATTATGATTCATTTAAAAATATATATTTTGAATGAAATTTCCTTGCGCTAAACACCCAGTAACATCTCATTAAAGGAGTTTATATGGGGACAACAGTTTTACATGATCCGCCTATTCATTGAACGCGGGAAATAAAACGCAAGGCGACGTAAACTATGCATTGTGACGTCACACTTAGCCTCGACTTTTTTCTCTTTTTCAAAGCAAACAATTATAAACAACAATAATACATTCCGTATGCAATGAAAAAGGCCGTTAAAACTAAACAAGATTAACCAATAAATTCAAAATGGTAAAAATGTAACCGTAATTTTATCGTATATTCTTATTCAAAGAAACTCATGATCTCGTTCATTTATTTAGTCGTATTACGGTTTTATATGTATTTATTTGCTAAAACCTGTTACAATGATAATTGTACTATTCACTTTGAACAAACTGAGTGTTTAAATTACGAATTACACGTCAGAGTCTTCTATTATTGGCATTCAAAATAAAACACGAATAACTGTTGAAGCAGGTAATGAAAAAATAAATGGCGGCGCCCATATGGATCACGAAAATTTCAGTGAACGTATATAGAGATTATCTCTTTTTCTTTTGCTGATTTTGACTTTTTTCTTTTACATACGTGTTACCTTTAGAGCCTTGCTTCGCGGACGGGCCTTCGGCCCGTCCGAGCTTCGCTCGGTAATATAAACCTTATTTTTTCCTATTCAATGTCAATTAATATTAAAACTGTTTACATATTTCTATTGAAAACTGTTTGCTCTTCATGTTGTAAAAGTTTAATTTCTCAGTGACGTTAGATTTTTAAAAATTCCGTTTGTCCACGGAATTTTGAGACAACCCTCACACATGTTTTAATGACGTTAACGTCTGACGACGTAACGTTACACAAAGACATCTTTCCAAGCAACCCTTTCCATCAAAGGAAGCAATATCATGCTATGTTTTATTTTTTTTCATGAAGTACATTGTCATCAGATTAAATTGAAGGTGCTGCACGTCTCATGTTAATTTCCCTAAAGGTGTTGCATGAAAGACTGAAAAATTTAAGTTATTCAAATATATGAAAAAATCAATTGGAACGTATGTCTTGATTCAATAATTTTTAAAAATAAGTTTAAAAGACGTGTATTGACAAAATTGGCCGAATTATTTCAATTTTAAATCAAGCGATTTATATGATTTTTAGCGTTAAAATTGAGGGGTATCCCCGAATTTCAGAAAAACTGCATCCATGAAACAAAATAAATTTAGCATGAACATGTTCTTAGAGTTTTCCTCTAAAAAAAACTGTCACTTTAAAAAACAAATTTCACGAGGGCATTTTTTTTGTAAATTTAAAAAAATCGAAACGACTTCACTGGTATTATTTTCCACTTCACCTGTACGTTGATTTTCCTTAGAGATGTATGGTCTACTGTAGTACTGCGTGATGCAGTAAATAAGGTCGTCGACTCTTATGTATAAAGATGGTTTCTATTTTTAAAACGACCGGGTTCGACTCCCTCACGAACACATTTTTTTGTTTGTTCAGATTACGTTTTCCATCTAGATTTGCTTTCATAATTGAAACACGCTCCTAGTTTTTATAATTTCTCATGTCAAATCTCTGTTTATTACCATGTGCCGAGTTTGAAATAAGCTTCCAACCTGGACACTGTTTAGTTTGTGAATAGGACTCTCAACAAACACGCCGAATACAGCATACAATACATGTACTTGTGTTTTTAAAATAGTCAAGGCTGCTAACGAAAACTTTTATGTTTTTCTGAATGAAAGTGGTGCCTTTCACACGAAAACCGTTGTCAACTTTACAAAGCTTGGGAAGAAAAACTTTAAGGCCAAACAAGGTAAATAACCGTTAAACAGTTTGAGTTTATATGTATTCCAGCAGCAAATTGCTATGTTGAATCAATTTTTACAGGTGTATGTACTTCGAATAACGTTGAACTTTATTAATGCGTATTAAACTTCCCAGATTTTGTTTTGTGGCCAGAGTCATGTACAGTTGCTAATTGTTGGTTGTAGAAAATAAAACATAGGAGTATAAGAGCTTCTGGACTGTAGTAGTGTAGAATATTAAATATTTTATACACTCGTAATATGTAACCGTATACATTGTATCTGATACTCAGAAAAAAAAAGACAATTTAATTTTCACGATTTCAAAACTTATGTTTAGACTACATGTATAATGTATTGACACATAAAATGTATTAGGCTTGTCCCTAGTACTGGGGAATTCTTTAAGTATTTAAATGACAAATACGCAATGAGTATAAATATGAATGAAGGTCAGTTCTACGTCACGAGTGCTGGCACGGAGCTTCGATTAGGGAAAATTCCCGCTTCGGTGCAACACCCTCTTTTGACAATTTCATTAAATTCAAAGAATGGGCCGATTTTGACCTTTCGTGGCTCTAGCTCTTTAGGCCTTTGCTCGGCGCTTACGGCCATTGAGCAGTGAAGGTTTATAGTGTGTCACGGGACATCCGTTTTCAAGGTCATCTCCGAGGACACGTGACATTAACACTTGATGCCGAGCATTTGGCGATGGAACTGTCACCATATTTTAACGACTTAGGTCTGACGCGGTCGGGATTCGAACCTCGACTGTCCGCATGTTGTGCGAACGCTCTACCTCTAGACCACTGCGGCGGCCTAACGATGGATGATATATAGGCCTGTTTCAAAACAGTGCAACACAATATATCCAAAATAAAAGTTCTAAAGCACAAGAACACGTTGACCTACATTTACCATTCAGTCTGACTTCCGTACTTTTAAAAAATAGAAAGAGGTCTTTATCTCGAGAATCACGACCAGCAGATGCTGTCTGGTGCTAAGCTTATCTGGAACATCGATGTCTCCCTCACATCGCTGAAGTACAAAATGAGGGCCCTACTGGTCTCACTCACAGCACTGACGTACAAAATGAGGGCCCTACTGGTCTCACTCACAGCACTGACGTACAAAATGGGGCCCTACTGGTCTCACTCACAGCACTGACGTACAAAATGAGGGCCCTACTGGTCTCACTCACATCACTGACGTAGAAAATGAGGGCCCTACTGGTCTCACTCACATCACTGACGTACAAAATAAGGGGCCTACTGGTCTCACTCACATCACTGACGTACAAAATGAGGGCCCTACTGGTCTCACTCACATCACTGACGTACAAAATGAGGGTGCTACTGGTTGTCTATTCCTTAATTCATTTGTTCAATCTAAATTTTCAATATCCAGGTAATGATTCAAATTGAGATAATTGCTTTTCACGTGCACTTTTTTAAAATGCTAAATAACATACTTATTTTTACGTATTGTATTGTTTACTGGCATTAAGCCTTACGGCTCATCAACATAATACATATTCAATTACAGAGTAGAAACAAAAAAGCTGTTTACAATATGAAAAGTGGAGTGAATATTAGAGGATGGACACACACGAAGAGAAGTCAAGTTTACATATATACTAGTGGACAAAAAAAACCTGTGCATTATTTAATATATGAAAAAATGAAAAAAGGAAAGAAAAAAAAAACAACAACCAATGAACAAATTTTATTTTTTGTAATACTGTTAACAAATGTATTCGTTACAACATTTCATAATCCATTAAATTTGAATTAACATAGTTAATAGCGCGTGTGACCACCATTTGCATTCAAGTATCCGTGACAACGGCGCCTCATTGATGCCACTAAAGTGTTCAGAAATGCTTGAGGGATGTTGTTCCAGATGTTGGTTAAAGCCTGGCCTAAATCAGGCAATGTCACTGGCTGATTTGGTAAACGTGCTCGATCGGCGATAAATCGGGGAAAACAGCTGGCCAAGGCAAGACATCGACATTCTGTTGAACAAAAAAGTCCCTGACTACACGTGCAACATGTGGCCTTACGTTTTCTTGCTGCAGAGTGATGTGATTTTGCTGTCTCTGTGTGAAGGGTATCACATGGTGCTGAATTATTTCGTCTCGATAGCGTACGCCGGTGAGATTTCCATTAACAATTTGTAGAGGGGTCCTTCCACGTGCTGTTATTCCACCCCACACCATAACGCTACCTCCACCGAATTGTCGACGTTGCACAACACAAGCGTCCTGGTACCACTCCCCAACCCGATGATACATTCTACAACGACCGGCCCTGCTATCCAAATGAAATATGGATTCATCAGTGAACAGAATATTGGCCCAGTCCTGTATTCTGAATCACAGATGTCGTCTGCACCACGCTAATCTAGCGATACGATGACGTCGAAGCAGTATTGGGCGCACCGCTGGACGTCTTGGTCTGATGTTGTGCTCGTGCAGACGATTATGCACAGTTCTTGGACTGATTGGTCGAAGTCCAGGGATGCTACGAGCAGTCAAACTTGCTGTCTGGAAACGATTTCCCAGGTGCACAAGTCTAATGTGGTTGTCCTGTCGACGCAACGTCACACGAGGACGCCCAAAATGTGGTCGAATCCGAGCGTTATCAGATTGTTGGAAACGTCTCCATAATGGTGGTGTTCGATGAATTCTAAAATGTCTTGCTACGATATTTTGTGCCATTCCAGCTTGACGCATCTCAACTGCACAATTACATTGGTTTTCGCTGAGTCGTGGCATGACAAAAGGGTAAATTTGGTCAAAACTAAAGTGCTTTACTTAATGAATAGTGTCCAAACAAATCTTTTACACTTCTTACTCCAAACAGTATTGGCCAGTAAAGCTCGTGTGTATGAACACTTCAATAAACAACATGTGTTCTGTAACAATCACCATATGCTTGTACCTGTATAAATTTAAATTTCCCGCGGTTGGGAATCGTTCCCATGATTCATTGCAAGTCAGTTCAGCCAGTCTGAACCTTGGCAGCTGGGTCATTACCGGCCGAGCATTCTAGCAGAGTAGAGGTGGCCAGGAGACTAGTCCGACATATAACTAGTCTGAGATATACATTGGCAGTTACTATGTCTTAAAACTCTTGACAATGGCACGGAGAAAGGTCTGTGGTGAGTACAGTTGTATCTTGTGATTTTACTCGTTATTTTTGTAGTATAATTTCTTTTTCAAGTTAAATTCATTGTTGAACGCAATTCGTTCCAATTCATGCACTTGGCCAGCTCTCGCCATATTTTACGTAAGGGTTAATGTACGAGTATCGTTCCATTCCTTAAAAGTAATGGACCGAGGCCCCGAGGTCCATTGCTGTTAAGGAATGGAGTGATACGAGTACACTGACCCATTTAAAATCCACCTTTTAAAAACTAAACTTTGTGCACTTTAATCATGTCTTACGTTTTTCATTCTTTTGTTGCATGCATTTATATCTATTTGTATAAAGGTTGACCTACTTTCCGAAAACTCCATTCCTGAAAAATAATGGAGTGTTCGAACAAAAGAATGACGTCATAGGTGGATTTTAACTGTATGTGTGCTCAAGTGTGACGGCTTTCGAGAGTGTTTGAATGGCTTTAGTATTATATCGATAACGTTGTATTAATGCTATGTGGTTTTCATTTTCTGTTGTCAATTGTCGCTTTATTTGGAAATATTTTGTCCATTTCAATGTCTTAGTTAAAATTTCGGGGCGGAAGTGAATGACCGGAAGTTGTGAGTATGGGGCGCCATATTGGAAATGATTTGTTATTTACATTGTTAAGGCCAGATGATATAAACAAATTTTTCTACCTTTAGCACTGAAGAGTTCCCATGGTAAAAAAAGAGTTTGGTTGGTTTTGGTTTTCTTATTTATAGTTGTTTGGAACTCTTCTGTGTTTTAAGAGCAGGAAGGGGGGTCAGTAAACAATGTAAACAATTATGGTGCCAGAATCATTCAGGAGGAAATAATCAGGAAACATTATTGGTAAAAAGCATCATCAAAGGTTACAGAATGCTACGAAAAGTTATGCATTATCCCTTGGACGTAAGATAGTGAATGTTGATGCCAATAACAACGTGGTGATCGAGGAGAAGTTGGATGAATCAAGAAGAAATTGTTCCTCTGGTGATAATTTACAAAAATGCCTAGGAAATGAAGACACATATCCATCTGATGTATCAGAGAGTGAGGAATCGGAAGAAGAGCATAAGGAGATGATTTGTTGGAGAAGTGGGAGACGAGTTGTGGAACTTGAATTCTAGTGGACAATTTGGAAAAGGTTGTGCTGCGTGTGGTAGACCACTAGATTTAACAACGCATAAGACATTGTGAGGACGAAAAACGGTATGGACTTGGTCGGATCATTGCTATATATGAGATGTCAGCAGGAAGTATGCAGCCATCTTTCTCCTGTTTCTACTGGGAAACGTCGTAATGCAGAAACTAACGTCAAATGGCACATCAAAGATATCCTGTATTAGGCATATCTTTATTATTTTCAGAGATGAATAGCAAAGGAAAACCAAGAGTGTCAAAAACAGTAAAATCATAAATGACATTGTAAATTATTTTCAGAAATTGTAAAATTTTACTCTTATATTATGGGAGATAACTCCTCTTTGTCTTGAGAAAATCAGCCAATGTGATTTTTACAATTTTGCTTCTACTCAGAAAATTCACCCCGTATGGTATATGATTTTGAAGTTTATATTACACTTTAAACATTAAGTCAACATATTATGAAATTCATTTTAATTTGTAAACCTTTACTTAGGGTGCAATGTCCATATATGTAATTTCATTGAAGCAGCAATAGATATTTTCTAAGTGTAAAATTTGTAATGCATTAATATTTTACATGTTATGTTGTAAATCTAATATCAGTACACTCTGTTCTCCATTTTTTGAGGTATAGAAAAGGTAAACAAATGAAGAATAAACTAATATACCGTGATAACTATTGTTTTGTACTTTTTTGGAAATACGGAACATATTTCACTCTCCAAGTCAAAGGGGAAAAGAATTCAAGGAATTATCCACTTTTATAAAAGAATGACATTATAAAAGAATGACATCATATAAAGTATCTTCCAAAGAAAAAAATTGTTTGTATCATCTGCCCTTAACAGTCAATAAGTTTTGCATTGGATATATACGTTGCCAAACATATATACGTATGTGTTGCCAAACATTTTATAGAACACTTGACTTAATAAGCATTCATTGTTGTAGCGTCAGGGGTATAATCATGGACTACCAGTGATCGTGAAGACTGCCTGATACAGCAGGGGTTTCGCAAGGACAAAGCGTCTGTGTATGGGTATATCTACCACTGAGGTTCCTGAATACAGTCCGGAAGTGTGGGGAATACCACTACTAATTCAGAGGGAGACAGATAAGTTTCCGAAGAACGCTTTAGTCATTTGATGATTAGTAGCAGACCAAATCTGGAGCACTCGCAGCAGTGTATTATAGGAATAGTGGAAACATTCGGACAGTTTGGCAACAATAGCTAGCTTATATTTCATTAAAATTTTTTTTAATAACCCGGGATTAAATGTGAAAAGAATACATGTAAAAGTTTAGCGGTTTCGAATTTGATTGTTATTATTAATTTTTTTTTTTTTTGTAAATAGTAAGGAAGATATTTTTGATTGAATCTGGGTGAGAGAGTGAGTGTGGGAGTTTCATTAAGCTATTTATACCCCCCCCCCCTCTTATTTCTTGTTAAATAAATTTCTTTATAACTTTGATCCTTTGTTTTTGTGTGATTAATGGGGATGGCCAGCTTGACCACGTGACATGTTCACTAACCATGAAAAAGTCCGTGCATCTGAGTCGGGTACTTACTATCCGATATTGTTAAAAAACATCACCTTTATCGATTGTTTAGATTTTATAAATATAAACAATAAATATAGAAAAATTACACTATATTTTATAATGCATACTGTCTATATGTTTATTTTCCCCCCAGTGATATCGTGTGTGTATTTTATGTATATATTTTATATTATGTTATCTATTTTTTTTCTATTCTCTCATTTATCTGTCTGTGAATATGTTTTATACAGGACCACAATGTAAACTAGTCATTTAGTACTAATTGTGCTATCCTGTCTAAATAAAGAATTTATCATTATTATTATAACTGTACACACATGCTGTATGGTTGGATATTGGCTAGAGAATGTAGACAAAGTTTCATTGTTTAACGAAATTTATTTTTTAATTAGTGGATAATCTCATCATGTACTATTAACAACTTTGAGTCATACTTCATTGCTTAAATCAAACGATTTATAATAATGCCCGACCCACCACCCACCCCATCGCGAATTAAATCTAATAATACATAGAGCCAATTGGGGGAAGTGGACACTTGGGGTATGTGGACACTTTTTGATAATATTGTTTTAAACACTGAAGTAAAGAAGAGTTACTAACCCTGTTTACCTCTCATGGTAAAGGAGGGAACAGATGTGTAAACATCCTTGCCAGGGAAAATTCAAGGTCAGCTACAGCATTTAGAAACGGACGAGGACTGTTAATCCATCCGGAAGTAATCTGCATGGAACTATTTCTTATTAATTTAATACATGTAGAATGCTACAACGCCATGTCGATGTTACAGTAAAATATGTTAACCTTTGAACAACATTTGAACAACCAGAATTGTTTTATCTATGACGTGTTGTCTCAGTCTTACAAATACATTGTTGACATCTACATGTGTATGTATTTTTGCATTATGTTGATTTTTATTGCGTCATTAATGAATATATATAGAATTTTATCTCAGGAATGTTCCCCTTTAACCCTCTGGCTATTCCAGCATTTGGACCATCTAAAACATCATCCTAAGCTTCAGTAACCTGCAGTACTGTCATTGAAGGAGAGAACCCATCAGCTGAGAAAACGCCAGTCTCTAAATTTGTAGGTCAGTCAACACTGGTTTCTTCCACCTCATCAACAGTGTCAGAAAGAATGGCAGACGTCCTTCAACTTCCAACAGTTGTATAAAAAAAAAAAAAAAAAAAAAAAAAAAAACCTGCGCAGAGAAAAACTAAGAGAGTGCTTGGTGCTGGATGTCTAACTGAAAACGAATTCATTATTGAGCTCAGACAAAAGGAGGAAAAAAAGGGAAAATGACTAGATTGATTGATTGATTGAATGTTGTTTAACGTCCCTCTCGAGAATATTTCACTCATATGGAGACGTCACCACTTCCGGTGAAGGGCTGCAAAATTTTGGCCTATGCTCGGCACTTATGGCCATTGAGCAGGGAGGGATCTTTATCGTACCACACCTGCTGTGGCTTTTATGGTCTCATCCGTAAGACTTCCATTTAGTCGCCTCTTACGACAGACAAGGGGGACTGAGGACCTATTGTGACCCGGATCTCCACGGGACCTGGTGTTTATGAAAGTTGGGATTGTTAACAAATTCCTTAACTTTTGATTATAATCAAAATAAAGCCTGTTATATTACTTACACTGATCATTCTAATTCTTAATTACAGAAACACCGGATACAAGGATTAACTGCGGTCACGTGGTGTGTTATAACACTGTACTAAGATCTGTGTACAAGGTCAATGGGTAAATGCTTTATTGGACCATAAAGAAGATGGGTCACTTTATCAAGCCGAAAACCCACAGAGGGACAAATATCAAAGTTAAAATTGAAGCTCTCCAGAAAAACAAAAAACTGCATTCTAGTTAAAACATTTCCAAAAATGCTATTTCGATCTGCCCATTTCAAAGGAACATTGAAAGTCACCTATACGCGAAAAACGCACCAAACTAACAGTAAATTTGACTTTTCCAAGCAGATTTTCATATGGAGTGGGCCGAGTCTCCATTGTGAACTGAGTAAAATATGTTAGGACATGTTCAGGTGTAATATGTTTTGTAAATAAAAGTATGGAGACTTGACCCACTCTATGAACAAAACTTACTTCTTGTGTATAACTTTTGTCGTATTATCAAGAAAATATCTATGTCCATGACGGGTGACTTTAGATTGATTGAAATTCGGAAATTCTTCATGGGATGGATAGCCGAGGTGGTATAGCGGCAATCTCGCTGAAGTTTTGGACAAGGCAGATTGCATATCTGTGGTTCGAATACCAATTTTTCCTACCTATTGTTTTTTTTCTTATTAATGAATAAACTTCCCATAATCATTTGTCTCTGGCATTTTATGCTAAGTTTATGCAAACAAGTATGGGGCCTCCTGTGAAGTATGGATGTTGTTTATGTAAAGGAAAGTTAAAGAGAACAATTTCAACAATGCTTAAGAAGTTATTTGAAGAGATCATGACAAAAGCCAAATATGCAACCCACTGGAGACTGTCTAAAAGGCACAGCGAACTACAGTTTAATGCAAACACAAAAGCAAATGAAGTGTCTGTTTCTGTCCCATTTGTATTTGCTGGGAAATCTAACAGCAAATGTGCGTTCTGTAACTTAAACCGGCCTCAGAGTTGTACCAAAATAGGTGAGAACTTATGCCTCTATCATTGCCTTTATCATTTATTCGGTATATTAGTATCAGTCGGTTGTAAATGCTGTTCAAAAAGATTTGTTGGGGGAGAAATGAATCCAAATCAAAGCATTAATACTGCATCATACAGAAAACGCTATTCCACATTTGATTTACACTACAAAACATGTGAAGTTTCTCATTCACATCAGTTAATATGTCAATGGAAATGCGGAGAACATACTGTTGGATGTTGCCAGTATACATGTAATGTCATTTGGTACCTTAGGTACTCGAGGAACCAGTGTAATTATGTGTGTGTTAGAAACCGCTTAATGTCTGATATACTTGTGGAACTAATCATGATGATTTTGATTCAATATCATTCTTTGAAGTGTGATCTATATATTTGTGTTGAATTCTAAATATTTTGGACAGCGTTTTAGTACGGTACTGTATCTATTGTAACTACGGGTACCATCGATGCAGATTTTAAACTCCCGATTCGCGACCGGTGCCCAATCATGAATACAATAGGCTTGTTGTTCGCCAAGTTCACCTATCTTCTTAGTGATGGAGATATATCTGAGATTCATAGGTTTAGGAAACGCTTACGACAAGATTAAATTACGACTTTGGAAAAAAAATAATTTAGCAAAGTTGAGGGTATCCAGAGTCTCTCTACAGGGTTCTTTAACGTGCCACGGTTGCCGTGATATGGGACCTCCGTTTTTTAAAAGGTCATATCCGAAAGACTCGTGATACGTCTTAATGTCGAACGATTGGCGAAGGAGCAATCACTACATATTTTTTAACGCCTTAGGTTTGACGCGGCCATGGCACGAACGGGGCTCAAATTCACGACCACTCCAGAGTTGACCGCCCAGTATTCCGACGGTCCGATAGTCCGACGGGCCGGTATTCCGACGGTCTGAAAGTCCGGCAGTCCGATAATTTGTAGCCACATATAAGAGATCGCAATGTAATAAACAGCAGAAAACAGGATTGAGTGCCGTGTGCCAGAGGGATTTTTTATGTCACAAGAGCAAAACATCGCACAGTGGAAAAACTTTGGTCGGGTTCGACCTACATCTTAATGTATATACAATGTATTTCGGGAAAAGTTTTATTGTGATTCAATGTTCAATGACGTCATCAAAATTCAATTGCGAATAATTCAATTACTGTTCAACGCATTAATAAATCTGAGGTTGGTTGCAAATGAAGGAGAATAGAATCGAAAGGGGAAGAATTCCATCTTACTTTAATTAAATTTTGAGGTATAGATTACAGTTTGTTGAGAAAAAAGAAAGAAAAAAAGAAAATCGAAATGCAAAAAAACAACAACTGCACTTCCGTCTCTGGAAATGTGATGTATCACAGGTAGTTTATTGCACGACAGAAAATCAAAACCCCTATAGTATTCAGTATAAGTGATTCTTAAGGGGAAGGAACTTTGACATTGAACAGCATTTTAAAAAAGTCATCAGAAGAAAAACGCCTTTCTTCAACAGGTTCCTTTTAAAATTTGTGTCGTATAGATTTTGTTTGTGAGATTAATTCGGTTTTTCCTGTTTGTTTGCTCGCATGATTTGTACACGGGTACCTTTGCAGCAATGGTTTCTTTTCCAGCTACAAAAAAGAGAAATATTTTGAACGTAGAGAAACTCCAACGAACACAGTTCAAAATGGTTATATAGTGTAGGATATACCTTTTAACAAGGACACATACAAAGTTTCGGTAATGCATCCTCATCAGCATTTGCTTAATCAACTAACTATGAAAACCAAATTCAGTAACCGAAAATTCATCAAAATTGAAGCTAAGTGATGCTGTGCATAAAGAACATCATTTTATACCTATAGATTAAGATATTCTTAGTTTTATACCTATAGATTAAGATATTCTTAGTTTTATACCTATAGATTAAGATATTCTTAGTTTTATACCTATAGATTAAGATATTCTTAGAAATTCAAATAAAGTGCTTGAGAAATGAAGCGGAAAAGGGGTCAGTAAAAGTCTTACAAACATACAAATATTTACAGTATTAGCAGACATTATCTTAATATTTATGCTATAAACATTATAAATTTATTAGGAATGGAACAAACAAGTTGTTTTTCGGCTACATTTCCTAAAAATAACTTTGATATTAACTAATGTAAACATTTTCTTCGTTACGGACGTCATTTAATGGCATGGCACTGTAATTTACAATCTCAATCGGTTACTTAGTGATATTTTGAGTTTTATTCCAATTTTTTTTATAGAGGGGATATTTACCAGCATAATATACTTCATTTGTAATATTTTTTTAATTGGGGCATATTTCACGCCTTATCGTAACAACTTCTTCTACAATTACACCCGGATAACGACATCGGGGCTCTGTTTTTCCTTTGTTTGCTTTTTTTCTTTTCTTTCCTTTTTTGCCAGCAAACATGGTTATGGCAAGTATTATGAATGTATGAATGAAGGCTATTTTTGCCAAATCATACCATTAATGTGAACAAGTTTTTTTTGTTTTTGTTTTTTTAAATTTTACTATCTGTACGCGACAGCTCATTGTAACATTCATTTTGTTTTGATTGATTATACAGATTAAAACTTACAACACGTGTAGCAGTCTTTCATCATCGACCAAAATATTATTTGCCCCATGATCTTGATAATAATTTGATAGACTACTACTAAATTCATATTCATACACAAAGACCTAGTCAGTTAGATCTCAAAATGATGTAAGAATTTTATCATGTCAGGGAGTAAGACACGGAGAGACTTAAACATAACATTGAAAGGCAATAATTATTTTTTAAAAAGTTATTTGTTTTGGCCAGATTTCAAAGCAATCTGGTTTAAAGCTTGATGATGTTTGTCCGTCCGTGTAAAAAATTGGTTGAATTTCTCTACAATGGTAAGGGTCATTTACTACATATTTTGCCTGTACTTCATCAGTTAGCAGTTTTAATTTCCATAAATACCGGGTTTCTCTGATTTAGTTCACACTTGAATAATTTTGGTCAGAAATTGATTGTCTGATTTATAATCAGGCCGTGCCGATTTTGGCGGTTTCTGGTAATTTCCATTAAATAATGCCTGAAATGAATAAATTTTAACTCTATTAATTAAAATTTTTGGTGATGGTCAACATGGACTATCGGACCGTCGGAATACAAGGTTTGAACCCCTCCCAAATACGAAGCGAACGCTCTACCACCGAGATACCACGACCGGTTACAAAGTACGGTATTTGATAAAATTGAACTGCGATGAGCAATTCATTAAGGCTACTAATCCTCAAATCGTATACCCGGTATAAGGTATCAAACCATTTAGAAAAGCGATTCTTTGTCTTCTGGAATATGAGACATTTATAGGGATAATTAAGGTTATGGAAAAATTACATAAAATAACTCTCTAATGATAAGGTGAAGATAACCAACAGCGAATAATTGCACAACTCCCAAAAGGAATACAAAATTACAAGCCCGTCAAACACGGACACCAGAGGTGGAATCAGGCGTCCAGGAGGACCAAGCATTTCCTGTCGACCGCCCACACCTGCCGTGAGCCCCACATCTCGACAAGACAAACGCAACAATCTGTAGTTAAGACTGTCGTGCAAAGTACAGCCTAAAACACGCCAGAAAGCACCTACCCCAATGACAGAAAGCATTGGCAAATCAGATCGCTATAAAGACCATATAATTTACAAAATTCTGATCCCCCAACGAGACTGTTGGAACCCCTGTTACATCAACCTAGTTTGTCAGTAGCCTGCCGCCATTAAACACGCATCATACGCATCTCTCAGTATAGAGACTTAAACACCAATGCTACATAAATCTGGGAAGTTGACGATGCCATGGCTGAATTCATCCCGTTTATAATAAAGTTGTGTTGTTAGTTTGTTTAGCAAGTTTCAGAAGACACCACTTAGCTACGTATGTCATCTTCCAAGAGAACACAATACACACACATGCTAGGAAAATGATAATTGTCACGAAAACAGTAGCGATGAGTACTGCCAGTCCAAGCAAACAGTAGCGGCGAGGTAACTGTTTACTGTCAGTCCTAGTAGCGGTGAGGTAACTGTTTACTGTCAGTCCAAGTAGCCGTGAGATAACTGTTTAATGTCAGTCCTAGTAGCCGTGAGATAACTGTTTAATGTCAGTCCTAGTAGCAGTGAGGTAACTGTTTATCGTCAGTCCAAGCCAATGATGACTGGAGACGTCCGCCACTCTCGGAAAATGAGATGTCAAATCCACTCCAGGTCAAGATGGAATCGGATTAACTTCCGGTTTCTGACCGTAAAAATCAACAACTATATTGTAATGAAAAAGATGGCAGCAACGCTTATTCAGCAAACTACACCCGTCTAATATATACTTAACTGCAAAAGGTTTAAAATTGCACATGTATATGGGTTAACAATGAAAACTAAGTAACTTCACCTTCCAAAAACAGACACTGGGGGTACCCGTCGTGTCCGATACATCGTCTCCTGAACTTACATGTTTTTCGAGAATTATTAACTTCTTGTGGCTCCAGTGATAAATGCTCTATTTTTACGCACAATTTGTGGTGACATAAATGAGATACGTGACCGTCATGATCCATTACGTCTTTTTTCAAATAAAAATAAAATCTGTGAATTATCACTTTGTGTTGTTTCCCTTCAAAATAAGGTCTGTATATGCCATATCCAGAATGATTGGTACTTCCTGTCCAAACGTGGCAGGAAGGTGAAACACGTATTTTACGTTTTATCCATGAAATGAATCGAGCCTTTTGGTTCTCTGAAAACCTTACTTCATAGATGTGTGACATAATTACATGCACTATATAAAGAAATATGGACAAATGCCTAAATAAAGTCTAGACACTGAGTTTATGAGATAACCAAGAGCTAACAACCAATATATACCCCGCTCGTGGGTTTCGCTGGGTCGTTCCGGTTCACTGGGCACATGGGTCAATGCACCGACTTTGTGACAAACATCTGGAAGCAAGCGTCGGGAACAATCGAATATGTTGATAAGGTATTTTTGCATATTAAATTTAATATTTAAGTTAGTATAAGTAGTCAATTAAGTTTAAAAGAAAATATCTAAGTAAAAGTTGAAAGTATCCCATAAAGACATATTTCTATTACAAAAGGCACATAACCCTTACCAGTCACACGAAGCTCCCCTTACTCTTTAGAAAGCATTGTGTTACCCGTGTGTCTTTTATACATTGTACATTGTATTTTGTTTAACGCATCTCTCGAGAACTTTTCACTCATATGGAGACGTCACCAAGACCGGTGAAGGGCTTCAGATTTAGGCCTATGCTCGCCGCTTACGGTCATTGAGCAGAGAGGGTTCTTCAGCGTGCGACACCTACTGTGACACGGGACATCCGTTTTTAAGGTGATATCCCAGCTAGGACCCGTGCCATTAACACCTGAAGCCGAGCGTTTGGCGATGTAACTGTCACTACCTGTTTTAACGACTTAGGTCTGTCGCGGCCGGGATCGAACCCCGGCCTTCCGCATGCGGGGCGAACGCTCATTTTTTTTTCCTTTTCTTTTTGGGGCGAACGCTCTAACCTCTAGACCTGGCGGTATATTGCTTGTACAAGGTATATTTATCATACACAATTGGTCATTTAGTAGCAACCACCACCCATTTTTAAAAAATTACCCAAAACAATAAAAATCAGGTGCAATTACCAATTTTGAGTATGCTGATTTCAAATCTGGATTCCTTTTACTCCAATTTCTTATAGAAAATGAGGTATAGTCTCTTAAACACCCCTACCGTCAGGTTGCCAAAAACGGAAAATGTTTCATTTCGCATCAAAAAGTGACCCAACTTTATTTCTTGAAACACCATTACCCAAAACAATAAAAAGCAGGTGTAATTACCAATTTTGAGTATGCTGAATCCAATTCTGAATTCCTTTTACTCCACTTTCTTTCAGTATATGAGGTATAGTGTCTTAAACACCCCTACCGTCAGGTTGTCAAAAATTGAAAATGCTCCATTTCACATTAAAAAGTGACCTGAAAGTTATTTCTTGAAATAAGGCATACAACATAAAAGGAAAACAATTAATACTAAATTGTTCCATGAACATTCTTAGTTGTTTTGGAAAGAATATATCTCACCTCTGGACTTCACAGATACAGGAAAGGAAGAGGAATACGGAGCGGATCAACGATCTTAAATTTAATCAGATTGGGCCATAGCCTAATAAACTGATGAACAGGAGGAAAAGTAAAATTAATAGGAAAACTGATTTATTAAACATCAGCAAGTCTTTTCCGAGAACTTCTGGTAGAGCTGTCGGGGGGGGGGGGGGTCTGAGTTGCACCATTATCAAAATTTACCGAAACAGTGGACTCTCTGGCCAGTCTGGGGGCTGAGCTAGTTGCATCAGAATTGACAGAAGCAGAATTCTCTGGCCAGTCGGGGGGCTGAGTGGTATCAGAATCTATTATTTATTTATTTTTTCAAAATTCAGAAATTTAAAAACTGCATGAACAGATTTTTTTGTAACACTAATAACTAATGTCACTTTATTGCGATGACTCTTCAAGTACAAACCATGATATTAAAAAAAAATGGAATGAAATGATAGATAAATAAAAAAATAAAATATTTGTAAGTTACTTTATTTATCCAGGGACCTTTTCACTAACTAGTATATAGGTCCCTGATTTATCTGTAAGTACACTCTAAAAACAATGTTTAGGTTTGGAACACTTTTTAAACGTGTTTAGGTCTAAACGTGTTTAGGATTGTGCTTATATCCTAAACGCGAAGTGTAATAAACATGTTCTACCCTAAACATGTTCAGACTGAGAACATGTTTAGCTATGCAAAAATACAGTATCTAAACACAAAATAACATGCTAAACACTTGCTAAACACATTCCTAAACGTCTAAACACAATCCTAAACGTCTATGCGTTTAGGTTTTGAACATGATAAGCTTAGTAACATTGTTGACATTAGTTTTACAGTCTTCATGTAGAATATTCCTGTCTTCTGTAAATGAAATTCGAATTGCAGAAAAAATTGCATGTCAGAATTGCCATACTTCAAACTGCTATAGTGTACCAGGTCCCGATAGTGACCATAGTGTACATCATACGCCGTATTGCAAGTATACACTGTCGAGGTCGATATCCAAAATTGATGGAACCATTAGAAGAGCCGTCTATGGGCTTCAACCCTTTCCTGTTGGAAATGAGCAGAGTTTAGGAGTATCCAGAAAATTTTATTTGGAATTCCATTTCAACTTGAACAGGTCTGGACACATACATATTGAATTTAAAAAAATAGTGTAATTCATTGTCTCTGGTATTAGACGTGCCTTTAGTGTTAATTTAAACCAATGCATCACTCTTACTTTGCATTGGAACAAAATTCATTTAAATCTTGTGAAAGAGAACATCAGTTGCAATTGATGCCCCCCCCCCTTTTTTTTTAATTCAACATGTGACAGTGCCTGTTATGCGAAAACTAGCATATCAAAGACAAAAAAATTGTTGAAGTTGTACTTGCCGGATGATATTTAACCATGTATAGTTTACTTCTTATATGTGCATAAGTGATTTTTAATGGTTTTGTCTTTAACATGTATCGCGGAAATGTCAACCATGTTGTTTCGGCAATTAGAATATAGAAATAGACTTGCAATGTAATTTGAGAAGAACCGCCCAAACCCGTGTAGTGATTTTGGGGGGGGTGGATTTTTAGTATTTCTGGTCGGGCTCGGAGTCCTCTGAGCCTGCACGTGATTTTCTCTCTCTCTTACCCGCGAACTCTAGGCAATCGGACGTGTTTTAGAAAGTGCAGCAGTGTAGTTATTGTATTTGTTAACCCCTTGTAAGTTGTTCTGTGTATTTGTGAATATATCTGTTTATAAGTGTTTTCCGGTGTTCTTTGTGTGTAGGAAATCACTTTACCCGCATTGTTCGATTTGAAACATCATGGATCCCATAGACACAGTTTGTAATGCAAGGGATATTCTTGCTAGATTTTGCAATGTTATTCTCCTATAATAGAATAGAAAGCTACTATTTAAGACTCTTTAATGCTGTGAATTGAGTTTTAAATAGAAGGTTAGCAAATCATTTTGCAATTGAGACAAAGTCAAAACCTAAATACAAGGAGAACTAAACATGTTCAAAACCTAAACACAAAAGAGGTAAACGTGTTCAAAACCTAAACACAATAAGGGTAAACATGTTCAAAACCTAAACATAATAAGGGTTAAACATGTTCTACACCTAAATATAAAAAGAATTAAACATGTTCAAAACCTAAACACATTGGGTTAAACATGTTTAAAACCTAAACACAGAAAGTGTTAAACATGTTTAGATTTAGAACGCGTTCAAAACTGTACACAAGAAATGTGTTTAACTTTGTGTTTAGGATCTAAACACCATTTTTAGAGTGTAAGTCACTAATTAAGAAAATTGCATCATCTGTAGCTTATGGCCCCTTTTGCCTTGCCTTGTAATTAATATTATTGAAAATTTGGCAAATAGCATTTTTAACCCCCCAGTCCATACCCCACTTTTCTTTAAACGCTAAAAATCCAGCAAATTCAGTGAGGAAGAAATGTCACTACCATATTTCGAAATTCCTCTAGACTATATCAAATTAAATACCGCATTGCTATCCGTCACAGATTGACACTGGTAGGGGTATGGGGACCTGGTCTGTGAGTGTGATGGAAAAGATTCTGATGAAAATAAAGATTCACTCATCATTCAGAAATGTATAAACATTGTATTAAATTATCGTCGATGTTTGACCTCAGTATAATTTATTCATGCATAAAATGTATTAATATGTCACTCTTTGTTGCGTATTTCACCGTTAAGTAAATGTTTACATATACTCGCTCTGCTTAATCGCTTCAATCTCAAAGGGATTTTCTGGAATGTGCTTAATCACGTGAGATACGCTAAATATAGCTATTTTAGATCCGAACGATCAACTTCGCATCATTCGTAGGCTCTAGGTTTATCCATACTATCCCGTAAAAAATAGGGTGGAACCTCGTCCCACTTTTCCTGTAGAAATAAAAATAGAACATGACGCGCCACCTAGCGATCGTGGTTGTTGCTACATTTAGAATTGATTAATAGAATATTGTTTAACGTCCCTCTCGAGAATATTTCACACATATGGAGACGTCACGACTGCCGGTGAAGGGCTGCAAAATTTAGGCCTATACTCGGCGCTTATGGCCATTGAGCAGGGAGGGATCTTTATCGTGCCACACCTGCTGTGACACGGGACCTCGGTGTATGCGCGGTCTCATTCGAAGGACCGCCCCATTAAGTCGCCTCTTAGACAAGCAAGGGGTACCGAGAATTATCTTATATGCGAGTAAATTTTATCACATCACACATCTTCACTGAGTGCGAGGGAATGGATAAATTACCCTTGACTTGTGAAGATGCAGATCACAGCGAAATGTTATTTTCTATTTGAGTTCTAAAAGGACAAATTATTTTTTATAATTTTCCATGAGGGCCCATTATAGGTAATCATGCAAATGTTTTGCCTGCTTGGTGCCCAATAGTGAAGATTTTCTAAGTAAAGGATATAAGCCGAAAACTGTGCATTCTATAATAGAAAGAAAAAAAAAAAACCTGATGGAGACCCGTAGTTCCGTCTCTCACAGAATTGACAGTTTGAAGCTAAGATACTAGTACATAAAACATTGTACATCTTTTGTTCCAAGAATGGACAGGTTCAGGTACACCCATTGACAATTATAATTATGAACAAGCATTCTGAGATTATTGTATGGCAACACATAGTCCCCGACCGGACGCAAAAATTACTGGACCGCAACAATATCCGAAGTGCCTTCTGTGGTTATAGTAAAGGGAAAATTGTGGAACCAGGATAGGAATGGTTGGAAATCAAGTACTATTCAGGAAGAAAGACTAGACCAGGAAAAAAGACAAATAATTAATTAAATTCAATGAACTGTGAAATGTAGGTGATCATGAATAATTTAGCTGTATTACTATGCTAGAAGTGTTAATGAGTGTGGTACTCTTTATGTACATAAATAAGAAAAATTCGATGTAAACTTTAAGTTGGAGTGGGTTTGACTCCACTAATTCTCATCAACTTTGTAAGGGCGAACTAAAACTGTGTCAATTATCAAATGAGTATCTGCAAGCACAACAAAACAAAAAAGTCGGTAAAACTGATAATTCACACTATTTTTCGATGTCCAAGGGCCATAACTCAGAAAAAAAATCGCTAAATTCAATTTTGATCAGTAACATGCTATGTCAAAGCAATGTACAAAATATTAAATGTCAAATGAATATCTGTAAGCAAAACTAATAAAGGTGTGGAAAACTGATTGGACGATTTTATCGAGATGGCAAACTCTTTCTATAATTCCATTAAGTTAACTGTGGAAATTTCCACCTCAAATAACACCTTTTAGGATACCGTAACCACATTTAGAAACGGGGAAATTGAGTTTAAAACCGTCACACTAAACCCACGGACTCTCATTTGTACCTTGTGCCATCCAGTTGTCATCAACCTCACACTTTCAAAAGTGTGCCTAAGGGTTTGTCTACCCGCATCTGCTCTACGCCTACTATTTTCCAAGAACAAGGAGCAATCCTCAAAACTCAACTCACTAACAGAGGATATGATCCTTGCTAGATGCAGTCCGCTATTGATGAGATGTCACTACAGGACCGACAGTCCCTCCTCCAGTATAAAGAAAAACCTCAGAGTGACAGGGTTCCATTGGTCACTACGTATCATCCCGCCCTGAAGAAACGGTACTCTGAGAAAACACCTGCCCATTCTGTATGCCAACAAACGAATGCCTGATGTTTTTACAGAACCACCAATGGCATCCTTCAGACGTCCCAGAAACCTGAAGGACATGATAGTAAGGACTAAACCGGATACATGTAACCCTTTACTCAATGGAGGTCTCAAACCATACTCAGACCTCAGATGTCAATTATGCAAATATAGCTCAGACACTGAGGGTTTTAGCAGTCCTGTCACAGGTCGCAGTTATAAAATATTGGGAAACTTTTCCTGCAAAACCAATAACTGCATCTATCTCATTGTGTCTGTCAGAAGCAGTACGGATGAGAAATAACCGACCTTCATAGATGGGTCAACAGCCACCGGTCCTGTGTGAAAACAGATACAAATTTGCCAGCAGCTACATATTTCAATGGCAATAGTCACCGCTTGGTATCAACAGACCTACTGACATGACCAGGATGGATACGGGCTAAACTCTTACTACATACTGAGCTTCATCTAGGCCTACTCATCTGATTATATCCCTAACAGTTGTACTATGAAAATTTTAAAACAGTTTCTTTTCAATTATCTATTTACAGAATCACCCCCCCCTCTTTTGCTATGACCATCATAACCAATATTGCTTATGTGTAATACCCATTCATCAGTTTCTGTGATTCTATGTTTGTTTTTTACACATCTACCCTAGACATGACGGGAATGTCTGATGCTGATTCGATTTCCTAGACCGCTTCTTCTTTTTCTATGTAGCTGTCTTTTATTTTATGGGGAAAAAACCCTGGTGGTTCAGGTTCTTAAAGTTGTTTATTAGATCCTAATTCTGGAGGATGATCTTAAAATATGTAAAATAATTAAGTACTCTCTCACTCTATCATTCACACTTTTAGTTATATTAAAATAATGAATTCAAAATATCTATAAACTATACTGTAATAGATAAATATTCACATGTACCAATAGAGTAAATTTCAACTCTTAACGTAAACTCGGAAAACTAGAAACTGTGGTGAAACTGATATGACAATACACATCAATAATATAGTCACTCAGTCCGGATAGGAGTGTTGCTGGGTTAGTTTCTGGAGTTGTCGCGAATCTTGCTTATATAGCACCAAACCAGTAAAACAACTCACAGGATACTCACAACCACACACAACCCATACTGACCTTTCACACCCCTCTCTCTACCAATCAGCGTCCCGATGAATATGAATGAAATGAAACGGATGAGTATAACGTAATGAAATTATATTAGTTTTTAAAACATGAATCATTTCATCCTGTGACATTTAGTTGGTCCACATTGTTTATTTCTATAAACTTGTTATTCTTCTTTTACATGTTTTTTTAAATTTTTAATTATATACCTTATTTGTATAATGTTCATATACATACATATATTATTTTTATTTAGCTGTTTTGCTTATCTTTTCCCCTCGCCAAGGTGGCCTAGAAGTTAGAGCGTTCAAATCCCGTCCGTGACAGACTCAAGTCGTTAGAAAAGGTTGTGACAGTTCCATCGCCAAACGCTCGGCATCAGGTGTGAATGTCACCGGTCCTCGGAGATTACCTTAAAAACGAATGACCCGTGCACAGTAGGTGTGGCACGCTGAAGAACCCTCACTGCTCAATGGCCTTAAACGCCGAGCAAAGGTCTAAATTTGAAGCCCTTCACCGGTCTTGGTGACGTCTCCATATGTGGGGAAAATTCTCTCTCAGAGAGAGAGAGAGAGAGAGAGAGAGAGAAAGCATCAATCAATCAATTGTTTTTTTTTTTTACTATTTATAATTTTTTATTTCTTAATGCATAGTTAAAATAGAATCTCTCCTGGTACGAGTTAACTTTACTATAAAGTTGTGTAATATGGTTAACTCGTTCTACCTGGGATAAAGTAAGTCTATTATTACTACTTCGTACAGGATGGATCAGCTCTTTGGACGAATAGGACATGTCCCAATTTGCTCCACTTTCAACATTGACTGGCAAACCTAAAAATCAAAAACATATAGTCTGCGGTGTATATACGTTTGTAGACTAGTGTAGTTGTAGTGCTAGGTGTATTTATATGTAGGTTTTGTTATTATTCTCTGTTGATATTGGTCACATGTAATTCCTTTCGTTTGTCCTGAAGAAAATATGACAATCTGGTTGTTCATGTCGTTGGTCATGTTAGTGCTTTGTAGTTTCCAATTTTTCAAAACTCTTCTTCGCCAAGTTTCAGTTTTCTTCCAGTATTCATGCATGGTTAAGCCCTTTTATATCAAAATTGTGAAATTCATGGGTTCAGTCTCTAGGGTGGGACCAATATAACCTTATAACTTCTAGGCACCCCGTGAGCTGACCCCACCTCTGGTTATCGTTGCCTTTCATGGTAAAGATATATTCAATCTTTGAAAATACCTCGTGGGGATCCGGGTTAGAATACATGTAGGTCCTCAGTACCCCTTGCTTGTCGTAAGAAGTGACTGCAAAAACCGAGGCCCCGTGTCACAGCAGGCACATGTAGCACGATAAAGATCCCTCCCTGCTCAAAGGCCGTAAACGCCGAGCATAGGCCTATATTTTGCAGTCCTTCACTGTCAATGGTGACGTCTCCATACGAATGAAATATTCTCGAGCGCACTCGTGACTGAAGGACAGCCCATCTATTTGTTGATGTGAATATTACTCGGATGCTAGAAGATAAGCATTACTTAGAAGTTTTTAAAAGCAGTCAATATATCGCCAGAATTTGTGTACTCTTGGGAAGATTCATGAAAATTTTTGTGATAGTTTTCTGTTTGGCTCGTGTGATTTCCTGTTTGGAAAAAGAATTTAGAAGGTGTCTCATCATTGTCCAAACTTTCAGCTTTAGACCGAATTTTTGAGCCTGTATAATTTTGAAGCTGAAATTCCCGAATTTAACTTGATTTTTTAAAATCTATCTATAAACTGACCAGGGTTTTTATTTTCGTAATATTGTAGAGGATAGTATGTCTTTTCCATTTGTTTTAAAACATCGCGCTTCACATTGGCTTTCTTTTTACAATAGAAAATAGTGAAGTTTCTGATCTGTTCCTTTAAATGATCCCATAATTCTAAACATAAATCTAAACCATCAATTAAATCTAACCAATACTTAGTGAAATCTTTGACACACGTCTTATTTTGTAATAGAGAATTATTAAATTTCCAATATCCTGGACCGAAAGAGATATTATTGGATAGTTTAAGTTCTAAAAGTACAGCATCATGGTCACTATGACCAAAAGGAAAATTGTTAACATTAACAATACTATTAAAGTTTTAGACATATAAAACCTGTCTAATCTTACAGCTACAGAAGAGGAACTCCACGTAGTTTTAATAACGTTAGGATATAAATATCTAAAACAATCAATAAGGTGAAAATTAGAAATAATATTTTTTAACATAACACTACTTTCTGTGCCAGTATGTGGGTTACCTACTATTTGATCTAATTGGGTATTTAAAATACAGGTAAAATCCCCCCCCCCACTATTAAATGTTTTTTTTACAGGTAAGTATGGGGTACAAGTCTTCATACAATGTTATTCGTTCTGCATCATTATTTGGTGAATGCAAGGTGAAGATAACGAACAGTGATCAATCTCATAACTCCTACAAGCAATACAAAGCAGAGAGTTGGGCAAACACGGACCCCTGGACACACCAGAGGTGGGATCAGGTGCCTAGGAGGAGTAAGCATCCCCTGTTGACCGGTCACACCCGCTGTGAGCCCCATATCCTGATCAGGTAAACGGAGTTATCCGCAGTCAAAATCAGTGTGCCAAGAACGGCTTAACAATCGGTATGAAACACGTCAGACAACATTTGACCCAATGCGAGGTTGTATTGACGAACTAGATCGTTATAACGACCATAGAATTTGCGAAATGCTGACTTCAATCGAGACTGTTGAAATCCCTGTACCATGAACTTGTTTGTCAGTAGCTTACCTCGATTTAAAAACTGACTATACCCAGAACAAGCTCTTGTATATCGAATCAGTTGAGATATATAAACACCATATGCTGGTGATAATGGAATATTGCTACATAAATGTGGGAAGTTGACGATGGAGAAGCTGAAATCATCCCGTTTGTCATACAGTTGAGTTGTTAGTTTGCCGTTAATGTCTACTTTCAATAAAATATCTAAGTATGAAGCAGAAGTGGACGACTCTGTGGTGTCCTTTATTTCCAGCTCACATGGTGCATATAAGTTAATAATTCTATACTCTATACTATCATAAATTATATCTATATATACTAATCTGCCCTCCATATCTAGGTGAAATTTATTAACTTTAATATCTGGATTAATTACTATTATACCTACTCCCTTACTTTTATTAGTGCCAAAACTGAAGTAACATTTTTTTGTATTAAACATTGAATTTATATTATAGATCATATTATTGATATTACTAAAGTGAGTTTCTTGAATTAAAATGATTGATAGTTTTTGCTTAACACATAAAGAGAGCAGCTCGTGCTTTGACGGGGCATTTAAAAAACCTTGAATGTTAAGCGTGGCGATTTTTAAAGCCATTGTAAAGTGGGTGTTTTAAACATAATAGAATTAAAGGATGAAAAGGTACACATGAAAATGCAAGAAAATATGAATAGAAGATAATAAAGAAAAGGCCCACTCTGCAAAAATGCTGGCACAGAAAACAAAGAAAACGAAATAAGCTTGCACAGTAAACTAGCGAAAACCATGAAAATAAACAAAATAATTGAGAACAAATAGAAAACATAAAATTAACACAATAACATAACAAAACACCGGGAGAATATCTCCTTAATTTATAAAAGAATATCCAGGGACGGTCCGGGTCGATTGCGGGGATTAACACATTTTCAAGTCCATTAATTATTTCGTTTGTTACCATTATTTTAAAGTCCGTCTGCGCGGCTTGGCTCTGAGGATAGCGGGCTGAGAGGCTCTTCTCCTAAGGTTTCCACTTTCCTCTTCCCGGCCACCAGGGTAAAACTTTCCTCCTCCATTTTATCTTTCCCCCAGTTAGCGGGGGTCACCTTAGTGTCCCCCTCCATTGATATCTGGGAGTCCTCCAAAAGTTCTCTGACGAGCGAGTCACCCCGGACTCCTCGTCAGTGGAGACACCCCCGCGGTTCTCCTCTACGTTTTGTGAGGAGTCAACAGCCGCTGACTCCTCCTGGGGTACGCCGTCGTCCCCTTCCCGACTAGGGGAACCCGAGGGCTCCCCTTGAGACTTGCTGACGGTCTCGTCTTTCTCTTGGGAACTTTTCCGTCCCTCATTTTCTATCGCAACAGCCTCCTCGGGCTTACGAACAGCCCTTATCCCAGGTTTGCGAACAGCCCTTATCCCAGGCTTACCAACAGCCTGGGATTTGGCCGCCGAAGCATAGCTCCGGGGCCCAGCCATCATCCTCATTGAGTGTGTACACTCTCCCCTGAGGTGTCCTACCTCCCCGCACTTAAAACATACGGGAGGACGACCCGGGACCACATACAAGCACCTGTGCCCATGCATTGATGACATGTAAGGGAGGTGCTTCTGATCCCCCTCCCGCATGGTCAGGACTACCCTCCTGACTCCCGTGATGATTTCATCATCCATGACCATGTTGAGGTTTTCTACTTCACCATATCCTTCTAGAACTTCCCTCAGCTCTTCATTGGAAACCCATAAGGGTAACCAATGAATCTTTACCGACACCCTAATTCTGTCACAGGCCTCCAAATGTTACCTGCCTGTCCGGAAAACTGTACTCTTTACCATCTAAATCATCGACAGTTTCTTTATCCCCAAAAGTTAGGTACCATTGGTCCTGACGTTCCATCTGCCAAATGGCTAAGATGTCCTCTGTCTTGATGAAGGTTTTAACAAAAGAAGTTACCTCTGATCTGTTGATCTTCTTCGCTGCCTTCTGTGTCAATTTAATTGTTTGTTCCATTACAATTCCGCTGGAAAGATTCATCAACTCCATGACTGGTACGGGACCCCCTTAGTTATCCCCTCGCGCAACTAGTTGCGGAGGGGATATAGCATCGCTACTGTGCGTGTGTCCGTGTGTGTGTGTGTGTCCATTACAGCTTGTGGGCAAGATTTAAAGAGAACCTTTGCACTAACGATTCTCAGCCTTCGCATACATATGTGGCATTGTAAAATGACGAACCCTATTTATTTTCAAGTTAATCGGTGAAATATTTCTTAAAATATCGCGTCTTTACTACCTAAAAACCGTGAAAATTTATACATACGTGATTAGTCAGTTTCCCTTATTCCTAGCAGAAACATGTCACGTATGCACTAAATTTCAGTAATTTACTTAACTGAATATACCTCACAGTTGTTGTATGCAGAATGCATGAACTCAGAAAATTCCCACGGAAGCAATATTTTTTCGTTATGTAAAAAGACAATATACCGGTGTTGACAGGTCGACGAAGCTTGTGAAATATCTTTATAGCTTTCAAGAATTAATTCTGTGAACAGACACGTGTGGTAATCTGAATTAATTCTGTATTGTAAACACGTGGGGTAATCTGGTAATGAAACCGCGACGTTCATCAAATTATTTTAATTACTCGGTGTCAGAGATAGCGCTTTTAATTCCTACAGACTGCGCACGCCAACGTGCACTAATATGACAATGCACAAATACAAACTTACCTGCAGCAGACATAAGCTGCTAGCTGTCTCGTTTTCTTTAAACTGGTTCCCTGTGCAACCGAAGCGACCAGAATCGTCACTTGACAGGGTACCAGTTTGAATTAACCCCCCCCCCCCCCAAGATAATATGAACCTTGATAGGTTTATTAAAAATGCCATATTAATTATCCCCCCACCACCACCACCTAATGATGTTAGAGGTATCTGAATTTTAGTCAATAATAAATAGCTATATATATTTAACAAAAACCTATATATGAATATATAGAATGGGAAGAATAAGGGAAACTGCACAATCACATACACCCCCCCTCCCCAAATGATATGCACCTTGATAAGTTTATTAAAAATACCATGTTAATTACCCCCCCCCCCCACCACCACCACCAAATGATGTTAGAGGTATCTGAATTTTAATCAATAATAAATAGCTATACAGTATAATCTGTCTAAACCGGCTGTGTGTGGTTCCAAAGAAATTGGCCGATTTACACAGAGTACGAAGTGCAGAATGTTGAAAAGTATGAGAGTTGCTTCCCTTGTATTCGCTGTCTATTATGCATACATGTGCAATGATTACTAGCGTTTTATTATATCACAAAAGAATTCAAAATGTGAAACTATAAATGTCAGTGTTTCATCCTCGTGTTCTTTTGAAAAAGTTTCAATTTTTATTAAACGGTATAAAAATCTGGGAATTGTTATATTATATATATGTATGTATGTGTATATATATATATATATATATATATATATATATATATTGGCCCCATTCCTCATTTATGCCTTGATAATGCATGCATATGTTCATGATATTTCCTGCCGCGAGGGGATGCTCCGCTTAGCGGTGCCCTTGTTTGTTTGGTTTTTTTTTTGGTATAAAATATTTTATTAAGCAAATACATATTACAATATGTACATTTTAAGAACAATATAACAATAACAATGTTGGATAACAAAGTATGGTTTGGATAAAAATTGTATAAAAATATAAAGTATTCATTGACAAAAAGTTTACCTGAGTGTAAAAGCAATCTGTTTTACAATATAGTCCGACAACTGAATTAAGTATCAATATGAACATCTAGGTTACCATTATTAACAGTACAAAATATTCTGGTAAAAGCCCAATATTTGAGAAATTGTTGTTCACTAAATCTATGAAAATCAGCTTTTATTCTGAAAATTTATTTGCTAATGTACATTAAAATTAGTCTATTTGAATTAATATTTTTGGAATTTTACTGAAACTCGGACTTGCCATATTGTATGGCACATTAAAGATATTAAATATAAACATACAGATTCAATTTCTTTGCTAGAAAATTCAATGGGAAATACATGGTAACGGATATGTGCTATATTAAAACGTGAAAATTTATTTTGTGTAATTGTATTTAACCAATTTTTAACTAAATCAATAAGTGGTTTGACAAAAGTACATTCATAAAAAAGATGACAAACAGTTTCTACATGAGATTTACATAAAGCACATATTTTTCCTTTGCAAATTTTGATTCTATATAAATAATAATTGACAGGTATAATATTATGAATAATTTTGTATATAGTGTCTCTGGCATTTTTGTCAATAAAATCATTATATAAAAGTTTGAATACTTCCTTAAAATTAACACTGGGGAATATATTCAAAATACGTGGCTGGGTAATAATATCTTCTAGTAAAATTGTATAATATTGTTTAGTTGTCATGTTCCCAAAAGAATAAATATAATTGTCGTTTTTGATTCCTAGAAAAATTCTTAAATCATCTAAACATTTTTTATAGAATAAAGGCATTGTCTCTGAATGAGGTCTATTATTTTTTGCAAAGTTCGGCTTAAATTGCCTTAAACTAATACCAATCCAATAAATGGCGAAAAAAGTATATTTAGAAGTATCATTTTCTAAGATATTTTGTAAGTGTTTTAAACGTAAAGATTTTAATTTTGAAATGTTTACTACATCCAGGCCACCATTTATTTTCTTATCATAACATGCCGTTCTTTTGAGAGGCTCATATTTACAATGCCATAAAAACTTAAAAATTTCTCTCTCAAACTGTTTAAGATAATAGTTTGGTAATATACAAACAGAACCAACATACCACAATTTGGCACATGCTAAAACTTTTATAACTATGGATTTTTCTACAAAAGACAAATTCCTTTGTTTCCAAATATGCAGTGTTTTTACAAATTTCGTAAGAATAGGTTGCCAAATGTCATCTGAAGTTACATTATTCCCCAATTTTACTCCCAATAATTTACAATTTTCTACCCATGAAATGCCGAAAGGATGATCTGATCTATTTTTCCATTTCCCTTGCCAAATACCCTTTGTCTTTTGTAGATTTAGTTTTGCACCTGAGGCGCCTCCATACAACGAGCACCAATACAATACCCGTTCTATGGAGTCGCCACAGGTACACGAATAATGATAATTTAGCTGTTTTTGAAGTACCTGGTAGTTTAATGCCTGAAATTTTTTCATCTTCCCTTATTTTGATGGCGAAAGGTTCTAAAACCAAACTGTATAATAATGGGCTCAGGCTACACCCTTGGCGCACCCCCCCCCCCCCCTATGTAAAGTGATAGGTTCCGAAATATGATTATTCACGATAACTGAGGAACATACATCATTGTATAAAGTTTTTATCCACCGAATGAGAGAAGGTCCAATATTATAAGCCGAAAGTGATTGAAAAAGAAAATCGTAATTGACGCGGTCGAAGACCTTCTCTTGATCTAAAGAAATAAAAGCCGCGGGGACTTGTTTTTGCTCACAGTAATCTATAATATTCCTCATCAAGTGTAAATTATCAAAAATGGTGCGCCCTGGCACGGCACAGGTTTGATCAGTGTGTATAATATGTTCTAAAACCTTTTTAACCCTATTTGTAATAGCTTTAGAAATTATTTTATCATCATAATTTAACAAAGAGATTGGTCGATAATTTTTAACATTTTCTGAATTCTCTGGATCTTTACAAATTAAAGTAATATAAGAAAGTTTTTGTGTATCGGACAAATGTCCTTCTTCAAAAGCTATATTTGTTATTTTGACCAAAGGATCTAAAAGTATGTCACTAAAGGCTAAATAAAATTCTTTTGTCAGTCCGTCTGACCCAGGTGATTTGTTGTTTTCCATCTCGCGTAGCGCCGTTAACATTTCTTGTTTTGTGATTTGTCCTTCACAGGTGTCCGAAAAGTGATTATGTAATTTTGGAATTCTATTGATAAACTCGTCTGCTAGACACTGATCAATGCCTTCGTCCGTGTATAATTTTGAATAGAAGTTTTTAAAAGCAGTCAATATATCGCCAGAATTTGTGTACTCTTGGGAAGATTCATGACAATTTTTGTGATAGTTTTCTGTTTGGCTCGTGTGATTTCCTGTTTGGAAAACGAATTTAGAAGGTTTTTCATCGTTATCCAAACTTTCAGTTTTAGACCGAATTTTTGAGCCTATATAATTTTGAAGCTGAAATTCCCGAATTTGACTTTTGATTTCCTTTAATCTGTCTATAAACTGACCAGGGTTTTTATTTTCGAAATACTGTAGACGATAGTATGTCTTTTCCATTTTGACTCCTCCTGGGGTACGCCGTTGTCCCCTTCCCGACTAGGGGAACCCAAGGGCTCCCCCTGAGACTTGTTATTTGCCTCACTATTCTCCTGAGGCTTGCCACCAGCCTCGCTTACTTGAGAACTTTTCACTCCTTCTTCCGAGCTCTTGCTGACAGGCTCGATTACCGTCACAGGCTTGCTGACAGCCTCATCGGGCTTACGAACAGCCTCCTCGGGCTTCCGAACAGCCTTTATGCCAGGCTTACCAACAGCCTGGGATTTGGCCGCCGAAGCATAGCTCCGGGGCCCAGCCATCATCCTCATTGAGGATGTACAATCTCCTCTGAGGTGTCCTACCTCTCCGCATTTAAAACATACGGGAGGACGACCCGGGACCACATACAAACACTTGTGCCCATGGATTGTTGATAAGTAAGGAAGGTCCTTCTGATCACCCTCCCGCATGGTCAGGACTGCCCTCCTGTGATGATTCCATCATCCATTATCATGTTCAGATGTTCCACCTCCCCATATCCTGCCAGTACCTCTCTCAGTTCTTCATTGGAAACCCATAAGGGTAACCAATGTATCTTGACCGTCACCCTGATCCTGTCACAGGCCTCCAAATGTATCGTCACCTGTCTGTCCGGGAAACTGTACTCTTTGCCGTTCAAATCGTCAACGGTCTCCTTATTTTCAAACGTCAGGAACCATTGGTCCTGACGTTCCATCTGCCAGATGGCTAGGATGTCATTTGCTTTAATAAAGGTTTTTACAAACGAAGTTACCTCTGCTCTGGTAATTTTCCTGGCTGCCTTTTGTGTTAGTTTGATTGTCTGTTCCATCACGATTCCGCTTGAAAAGTCCATCAAATCCATGACTGGTATAGGTGCGAAGGGTACCGATCAGGGTGCCCTCTGCACCAGGTAAGTATGACTTGACTGCGTTGAACTTGACAATTTCATTCTATGCCGCCGTACAAAAATTAAGTGTTTAAGAAATTATTGACATCACCATTATACATTCTACTACACGGACATACCCAAATGACATCGCCCCTCACAGATTACTTGCTCCTGTGCGACTCTTCAACCCTAAGCGAAATTCACACACTGCAAGCACGCATCGCACACCTTTCTGTAAAACTCCCCGTATTTCTAACTGTGACGTACTGTGAACGTTCGAATTCGCATAAACTGGTTCCCCGCTGATTGGTGTTACACACAATCAACGGGTCATCGGTACTTTGGTTAGCCCAAATTAGCTAATTTCATTTCTGCGTATAGTCAGTTTTTAAATCGAGGTAAGCTACTGACAAACAAGTTGATGGCACAGGGGTTTCAACAGTCTCGATTGAAGTCAGCATTTCGCAAATTCTATGGTCGTTATAACGATCTAGTTGGTCAATACAACCTCGCATTGGGTCAAATGTTTCATACTGATTGTTAAGCCGTTCTTGGCACACTGATTTTGACTGCGGATAATTCCGTTTACCTGATCAGGATATAGGGCTCACGGCGGGTGTGACCGGTGAACAGGGGATGCTTACTCCTCCTAGGCACCTGGGTCCGTGTTTGCCCACCTCTCTATTTTGTATTGCTTATAGGAGTTATGAGATTGATCACTGTTCGTTATCTTCACCTTGCATTGGTCAGTTGATTTTCATGTCCCACTAGAGAGATTCCGAATGGTAGAGTCGTTGCAATCGGATCACGAGCTCCTTCTTTTCCGTAACCGGTAAGAAGACTCGGACGTGGATCGGCGCAAGAATTGCATCAAATCGATGCATTTCTTCGCCGCAAGCGCGACTGTGGATGAGGTTAGAAGGCCAGAACCAAATCTCTGTATAATGTATTGTTTAGATTTTCACCACAATTTCAGTTTTGGTACATGTATCATTAACGTCTTATTCACTCTAATACATAAACATATAAGTGGAAATTAATAGTGGCACAATTCACACTTCCACTGTCGTCAGGGGAGGTGCGGTTATCATCTCCGCACAGCCAATCAGAATCGTGGAAGCATTGTCCGCCATTACCTCCGTCAAAACTTGTGATGTCGGAGGTTTTGAGGTACAGATGTTTTAGCCTGATTACTTCGAGTTCTCAAAAAATTGGTGGAATTTTGTGCGTTGGGGAAATGCAACAGTGATTCACGTTAAACAGAAAGGATACTAGAAGTAATGTTTATCCCATTTCCAAACCCAAAATCACAAACAGATTAATGTTTACGTTGGATAAAGGCGTGCAATAGGCCCCACAGTAAGAGCAGTATGGACCAGCACACAAAGTAAGTTAGTCTTAGCAGACACTTATGTATTAGTTAATAGTAATAGTTAAATTAGGGACTGATAATAATACATGTCCATGTCATGTGTATAAATGTACTAAGAGCTACAGGTGCTTGGGTTCAGGACCCCCCCCCCCCCCCCCCCCCCCCTTCTCCCGAATAACTTGCACGACTTGATTTAAATTATTTCTTATTGAAAATCCTACAAATGCATGTCAACAATGTCATGCATACCCCAAAATAGCTCTTTTTAAAAATTGCCCCCATTGGATATAACAATTCGTGTAGGTAGGTTATTCAAGGGAGGGGGGGGGGTGTCATGAACCCAAACACCTGTGCTAAGAGCTACACCATACTATTTTTTTTACTATAATATTATCTATTAAAAAGAATCCCTTATCTAAATTATTTTCATATCTAGGGTCAATTCATTTAATGTATACACCAATATATATGCAGTTTCTGGTCTTATGTCTTAAAGTTTCCCTGCTCAGCCATACATATCATAACATGACTGTAAGAGCGCCATATTCAAGGTTTTCGTTCCATGATTCCTACAATAGATCATACCAGGAAATAAAGTTCTAAAGTTTCAGTAATCAGACTGATTCAGTGGTCAATGTTTTTAAATATCAATAGAATTTATGTCCATATATATTTTGTAATAAATGGTTTTAAATTAGAATTTAGATTTCATAATAATTAGAGCAAACTGAAATAAGTAGCTAATAAATTGTTGGGTGTTGTTTCTTTATAGATTCATTGGATATACTTGTAATAGCAGCACAAGTCAGAGAATGTACAAGACCAGTTAACAGCAGAAAATGCCTTTCATCAACAGAGCATACTGAATCATCACCAGCAACTCCAGTTATCAATGGAAGCCCAAGATTAACCCCACCAACAGGCCACTCCTTTTGACATTTATAACAGTATTCTACAGCAAGAGAAAAAAACCAGGGATGTTTTTATATTATATCAATTTGAGACATGCCACATTTTGTACTTTGTTAGAGTTTTTTTTATACATCTGTGCAAATTTCCCAGTGTGTAAAAAAGGAGGGACATAACAAATATGACAAAACAATCTCAGTTGTTATTAACACTGATGAGGCTGAGGCATAATTTTGAAATCAAGGACTTGGCATCAAGATTTTGTATTTCAACACAGTGTATCAGTGATATATTTTGTGCCTGAATTGACCTTATGTTGTGTTAGGTTGTGTTTCAATATAGTCCTATAGGAATGATATTAACAACATGACAACTGAATAAAAGCTCAATTCCCAACAACCATGCTATCATTGATTGTGCAGAAAGGAAATCACAGAAACCATCTTCTTTAAAACTGCAGTTACAAATTATACATTCTGACTACAAATCAGCTACAACCTAAAGGGGACTTGTGGATTGTGTAATATAGAAGGAGAGAGGAGAAAATCTTTGGCTGGACCGGGAATCGAACCCAGGACCCCTGCATTACTAGTCAGGTTCTCTAACCACTGAGCTATCCAGGCCGATATCCACGGTCCGTATAGCCCTAATTACTACAATTGTGATCCTTTAGGGGACACAATGGAAACTAGCTGTATGCTAATTTGTGTTATCCTGAATAAATAAAGGTTATTATTATTATCATATTTGTTAGTGAATTATTTACTGGATCAATGTCAGATGTTGCTGTTACAGAGAATAGTGGATTTTACAAACTCCTTTGTTAACTGATGGTGGGTTGAATTATTCTGGAAGGGGAATTTCACGATATCCAAAGAACCAGGGGGAATATGTCTATCTCAGTCAGTGTATTCCCACCAGTTAGTACATGTATATATATGGAGACATCAATAAAGTTTGGATAGTTTGCACTCTACTAAGTCTTGGACAAAACCCAGGGTTGAAGAGAAATTGTAGAGCATGTGAATTCATTGTGTACTACTTGTATACAATGTGAGGAATTTATTTAAAATGATAATCAAACATTTTATAAGAGAGTAAATTTATGTCTAACTTTTTTTGGGAAAACTTACATTATGATGAATATAAACTTAAATTTTCCTTTGAAATGTGTGAATGCTCACAACTAAGAAAATTTAAGAATGTGTGCAGATTCATTGACAATTAAAATAGACAGATATTGTAAACCGTTTATTCTTAAAAAACAATGATTATTCCATAGTTTTGAATTATTTGTTGAAAATAAAAAAAACAAAAAAACATTTGGTACTTAATTTATTGTCCCATTTATGATAAACTTCGATTTTAATATTATGACTCCTTTAACAAAGTATTATATTGTGTTGCTGATCCTATGTAATTACAACATGTACAAGAGGTTGGGTAACTAATTAAAACAGATGTTTTACGAATAGGAATTTTTTTTTGGTCCGAGTCCTTATAATATTCTTGTTTATAATCCAATTTTTCAATTGTGTGTGACTGTCATGTCAAAATGGTGATGTCTATCAAACATTGTACACATTCTTTCTGTTGATTTGCAAGTTGTTGTTTTTTTTTAAATAGAAATAGTTATTTGGGTGGACGTGGAATAAAAACTTGGAATGATCTAATTAACCCATTACCATTAAAAAAAAAAAATTATGCATGTAAATTATCTAGATCTACAATATTCATGCAAGTATAACTGAAGTTGAACATTTAATGGAGATCATAGATGGTATTTGAGCTGCAATGTAAATTCTTGATAATGCGTAACTGTTTTTCATAAGTAAATCATAAATGATAGTAAAATAAAAGATGCAAAGGCAAGCAAGCAGATGAAACATTTTATTGAACCGGTCAACGCAGCATATAATTATGATATAGTTATTCAGTTTCAACCGAACAACAAACATCGTGTTTTTATCCACTGAAATTATATGAACATAACCTTCTCTGAAGTATGTCAAACCTTTTGACGGACTTTTCTGTGAAAATTCACGAGTAAACGAGGCGATTGAAAAGGTATCCAATATAAGATCTAAATCGTCCGTCATGTTGTTTACATAAGTTGACGGAGTCTGAAAACATGTGACGTTCGTTGTCATCGGTGGGCGGGGCGTGGAAGCGTGAATACCTTAGATGTGTATGATATCTTAGATGCATTTGAAGGCTCACGTTTCATAGTGTAACATACGACTGTGACGTCATACAGTATATGTAGTTACGTTTATGTATACGTAGCAACCAACTCTGATGGCGTCGATCCACATACGAGGTTCCTTTGCGGTTACGGAAATAGCCGAGTAGTTACGATTGGAGTCGTTGTAGTCTAGTTATGACGTCAAAGTCTACTCCACGACGTAACTTAGCTTCGAGAACTTACGTACTACGGCTACGTTGAAGCCTTCTTGAAGCTCGTGCTTCATACTTCACTGTATAGTCGTAACGTAGTGTAGTCGACTGTGACGTTAAAGTTAGCGTCGTTGTTGTTTCGAAATGAACTCTCGTTATACGCGTGAGATAACGATACAGCCCAAATCCAAACTTCCACCAGAGTTCGTTTGCTCACAAACCAAACTCTTCCACTTAGGCATTATGGGATAGCGATTTCTTAGGCCGCGTATACTGTGACGTCACTGTAGAAAGACGAAAAAACATAACGTCAAACGTAAACAACTTTCAAAACAAGAACGTAAACATCAAGTTCATTACTTTACACAATAATTTGAACAGAGTCTCCCTACGTTTTAATGATCTTTTGATCATTTATGTTTAAAATAAAATCCATACTTTTATATTAATGCTCTTAATATCAATATCTTCAAACGTTTAACTGCGAACTACTTCTTTAGTGTTATTTGCCAGCGTTATAATCGCGGACTCACAATATACAAATCTGTATATTGTGCTGCGTCACATAGGAGAGGTCTATTCGTAAGTGACGTAATGAGGCCTCGACGGGGAGTTTGAGCCCAAATCCTGGCTGTCAAAAATTGGCGCTTACCTGTTGTAAACGCGAGAAGCGAGGTCAACAGGGTACCAGTTTAGAATTCGCACAGTCAACGTTTGGTCGCTTGAATTTTTCTTTGGAAAAACGAGGTCCCGTGTCAAAGCTGCTGTGGCACGATAAAGATCCCTCCCTGCTCAATGGCCGTAAGCGCCGAGCATAGGCCTCCATACGTATGAAAGATTATCGAGAGGAACGGTAAACAATGTTCAATCAATCAACTGGTAGCTTGCCTCGATTTAGAAACTAACCAAACTCTTGGAATCAGTTGAGAGACATAAACACCATATGCAGGTGATAATGGAGTATTGATATAAATATGGGTAGTTGACAATAGAAAAGCTGAAATCATCCCGATGTTTGTCCCACGTTCAAGTGTTAGTTTGTCGTTTTAAAATATCTACTTTCAATAAAATAACTAATACAATCCATATTTTTTTCCCCCTTACAACGGCGGTGGTCGAGAGGTTAGAGCGTTCGCCCCACATGCGGAAGGCCAGGGTTCGAATCCCGGCCGCGACACACCTAAGTTGTTAAAACGGTAACATCGCCAAACGCTCGACTTCAGGTGTGAATGTCACGGGTCCTCGGAGATGACCTTAAAAACGGATAACCCGTGTCACAGTAGGTGTGGCACGCTAAAGAACCCTCACTGCTCAATGGCCGTAAGCGACGAGTATAGGCCTAAATTTTGAAGTCCTTCACCGGTCTTGGTGACGTCTCAATATGAGTGAAAAATTCTCGAGCAAGACGTTAAGATACAATCAATCAATCAATCAAAACCATAATAAAAAAATATTCTAAATATTCATAAGTACGTACTTAGTACTTAGCTCTTTATGTTTTGGAGAGGGACGTTTAACAATGTTCAATCAATAGATAGAATTTCAAAATTGCGGCTTTAATTTGTTTGACCTTGAAAAATATATGAGCTTGAAAAGTCTTTTCCATAAAGAGAGAGAGTTCCTTTTATATTGTTGATTGTAATGCGAAGATTGTTTATTAATTGGCTTTGTTGATTTTGTAGTTTAATCGTAATTAATCATATTTCTGGTTGTCGGCACTGTTGACCATATCTGAGTCCACAATGATATGGACTACCAAATGTTTTCTTTAAAACTTAAATTGCTCCAAATCATTAACTTCCCTCCATTTTATTTCTCTCTAAATCTGTCTGATTTCTATAATTCTGAAATATTCTAATTTCATCCCGACCCAACCACGGTAGAAACTCTCCACCTTAACCAGGGTTGCAAATAATTTTATAAATCCAGGGGCCATGTGGGCTCCTAACTTAACAAGTTTTACTAGCCCACATTGATATTTTGGGGCCCACATTTTCAATGAAATGTTGAAAGCAATAACAAAGAAGAAAAAAACCTTTTTACATGATGTTTTAATTTAATTGAACTCAGTTTCCATTTCCAATTCCTGCAATCTCTCAAATACTCTCTCTTCATCCTCACTATCAATGTCATATTCACTTTCAGTCTCACTCTCATTCCCAATTTCACTCCTAGACTCTCCTTCCATCTCTGTTTGTTCATCTATATTACTCTCTGTCTCAATAACATCATCTCTCTCAGACTCTGATTCCTCTCCAAC
>NC_079170.1:5817820-5882820 GCF_947568905.1 Ostrea edulis | reverse complement strand
CTCCACTCTCGGAGAAATAAATGTCTGACAAACTCTTGATTTATTGAATTAGTTTTAGTGGGAGAACTATTTTTTCCAAAAACCCTTAAAATTTGCGTTATTTTATTAATTTCACCTTATTAAAAATGACAGAAAATAATAAAAATGACTACATAGGAGATATATTTTAAGCCCTATAAAATCTGTAAAATCCAGGAGTTTCTGGGGAATCGCCCCCACTTCAAGGCGGCCTCAAGACCCCTGCCTCATACAGTTGCGCCCCCCCCCCAACTTCAATTCCTGATCCGCCCCTGAAAAAGCTTGTAGAAACCTTATTGTCATGTTCAATTTTCAAAGAGGTAATGTGGGAATGCTTAAACATTTTAAGTTATAAAAAGGTCAGTAGTTGTGTCGCCTGCGTTACACGCAGTGGCGACATATAGGGATCACTATCCGTCGTCTTACGTCGTCCTGCGGCGTCGTCGTCGTCACAAAAAATTTCTGTCACAGTTTTCTCAAGAACCACATAGGGCAACTCCCTGGTATTTGGCACAGAGCATCAGTGTGGCCAACTGTATTGTGTAAGACATTTTCGAATCTGTCGCTTATCAACTTCCTGTTTGCCGGGACTTAGAATTTTTTACAGCAAAAAAATTTCTGTCACACTTTTCTCAAGAACCACATGGGACAACTCCCTGATATTTGGCACAGAGCATCAGTGTGGCCAACTGTATTGTGTAAGACATTTTCGAATCTGTCGCTTATCAACTTCCTGTTTGCCGGGACTTAGAGAATTTTTTACAGCAAAAAAATTTTTTGCTGAAGATTTTATTTTATGATTAACTGAAGGACAGTATTTTTATGTACAAAAGGACAGTATTTGTAATTCCCATACTGAAGGACAGTATATGTGATTTCAGAACAGCACTAATTATGATTTTTCTTGAGAAACAGTAAATTGGATATATAAAAAGACAACAAGACTAAGCAGTAAACCCAACAGATAATTACTTATGGTTATTACCATTGTCTTGAAGAGCACAGTAACAGGTTGATACATATTTTCAAACATATGTTTTCATTCAGTCTACATTTCATAAATGTCTTAATTTTAAACAGATTCTCCCACAAATTCCATTGCATAATAATGTCTCATCTTTCAATTTCAATTAAGTTATCGTTAAAGAATGTTTAGTAATTTTCAAAACCTTTAAAAGGAGTATTAAACTGACAAAAACCATTTGAATAATTTACTTTTTCAACATTATACGTGATATATTACATATAGAATGAACTAGCAGGCAACACATGTCTTCCGGGGAAGACTTAATACTGCGCTTATCTCTGCTGGCTGAATCTTTCTTCACAATGCACAGAGTGCAGTTCATGACGTCTATGGTCCTGCTCATTCTTTCTCCTCCATACCATGCAGTATATTAAAGGGATTGGGATGTAATGGAGACATTTGTTTTAACACATATAAAATTGTATTTCAATTTTGTGGGAATTTTTATTTGGGAAAACTCTTAATATTAATCATCAAATATGATGACGTAAGATAAATCTATATTCTGAGTGTAAGTGCACAAAGGTCAACAACGAGAACTACAACAAAGTATAAGCTAAAATTTGAAATACATACTTTCTGTATTATATGGGGCTCACGGCGGGTGTGACCGGTCAACAGGGGATGCTTACTCCTCCTAGGCACCTGATCCCACCTCTGGTGTGTCCAGGGGTCCGTGTTTGCCCAACTATCTATTTTGTATTGCTTGTAGGAGTTATGAGATTGATCACTGTTCGTTATCTTCACCTTGCATTTATTAATTTAAAAAAGGTATTACAAAGAATCTTCGAATTTCAGCAAGCTTTTTTTGATGGATTGTTTACATCTTTTAATAACCCATTTTCGTACGAAAATGTGTTGTTTGTTAAAAGGAGGTGGGGTTAGAAATTTTTTGCTAGTTCCATATTGAACCCCATTATGGTGTATAATTTTTTTCTTATATTTAACTTACTAATAGACTAACCACTTAATGAAATAAAATAAGAAATTTGATGGGTAATTTTTTGCAGCTTAAGCAAAAGTATGACCCCCTGTGCAAATATTGTGCACTGTTTTAAGGTAATTAGCCTATGTAGCTTTGTTGAAGTAATGTTGTTGCATGTTAATAATGATTGTTGAACTTGAAATTGATGTATAATATACAATTATGTGAAAGGTTGTTTGGAACCATATATGATAAGTTGTGATCCTATTTACAATAAAAATGTTATAGCTCTATTTGTATATTGCTCTCTACTTATTTTTGTTCACATTTTACGCTTTACAAGGACTAAAGAAGGTACTATTAAAATCGCCATATTTCTCAAAGACAAGGTCGATTACCTACATAGGGTTTTTTTTATTATGTTTTATATCGAAGCTTCATCATAAATATATATCAAAATAAAAAAAATTCCATGGTTAATTTTTTAGCACCTACCTATCAATCTCTACCTTAAGTGGTTTTTAGGTCACCTGAATCATTCAGGTGACCTATTGCTATCTGTTTTTGTCCGTCGTCGTTCGTCGTGCGCTAACATTTGAACATTTTCAGCTTCTGAAACCCCTGAACCAATTTCAACCAATTTTGGCATATAGCATCTGTGGGTGGAGGGGAACAAAATTGTGAAATTCGTGGTCCCTGCCCCCCTGGGGCCTGAGGGGTGGGGCAAAAACCATCAAAATGAGTAATTTTAGAAAATCTTCTTCTTTACTCCTGGACATCAAGAAGCCAAACTGTGGGCATAATTATAATGAGCATTGAGCCCTCTACCAAAATTGTGAAATTCATGGCCCCTGGGGCAGGGGTTCTTGTGTTAGGGTGGGGCTCTATTGGTCATATAGTGAAAATGTAGAAATTCTTTGAAAATCTTCTTATATTGGTTTTATCTAAGGAGTAAATAACCCTTTTCTTTATGATGTCTCAGACCTAGGTTTTTTAAAAAGGATTATTGATTGAACATAAAAATGACACATGTACTTCATGACCACATAGCTATTCAATGTTTCTTCCATCCAAAAGTAAAATTCTTATATTTAAACACAAACCTAATTCAAACATTGGAAGGTTGTTACATGATACTCAGGTGACCTATAAGGTCCCTGGGCCTCTTGTTTTTATTGTGTTTTTAATTTTTTTTGGTTATTTTTAAAAACATTTTGGTATCTAATTCACTGGTGGTGGGGGTTCCTCTGATGGGTCATCTGCGGTAGGTGCCTTCCTCTTGCGACTAGTGTACCCCTTTGCAATCATCCCTATCATCCAGTCCTTGTAGGACTGCTCGGCGGTGGCCTGACAGAACCAGTTGCCGAAATACTGGCTGTGTGTGGGAGCAATCTTGGCTGCCCCACATTTCCCGCACCTGTTCGGTCCGACCCTGGGGGTGTACGTCTTAACTCTCTCCCCCTCGGCTCTCCTCTTCTCCACCTTCCTCCTGTAGCTGGCCGTAGACTTGGACGGTTGCAACGAACCTATCATCACGACTGGGACTGGGCCCTGTTGGTACGGCTGGAGGACTGGATCCTAGTACGTGTCTGGCCGGCAGTGTTGGGAGGCAACACGTACCTGAAGGCAGGGGCGGTCTGGGACACCAAGGTATCTGGGCAGGGCTGGCTGGGTGGCCGTAACAGGGGGGTCCGAAACCTCAATTCCCTGAGACAGGACCTGTTCCTCTCGCTTCTTCTTCCTCCTTCTGTCCCTGTAAAACACATGACACATTAGCCTCCCTAAAGCACGTGAACTTAGTATGGCTTGACATTAAAAGAAATGTAGCCTACACAACTTACCACAGCAGGAAAGTTTTGTTGTTGATGGCCAGGAGCTGGATAGCTGTCATGGCCATTACTCTGGAGTTGTCCAGCACCACATCTCTGATCGTGGAATAGGATGCCAGGATCAGACTCCATCTGGTGAGGGTAGGATAATTCTGGGGTCCCGTGTGCAACTGCATAAGCCTCCTGATGACTGCCTCCATGTAACGGCTGGCGTCTGGAAAGTTTGCCGGTCCCAAGGCACTGCCGACGAAGGATATGGGGGACAACATGAGTTTAGGGTCAGACAATTAAAAGAATGAATCTATGTCAAGCGTCAATTGACAAACGACAGTCACCTCTTGGTCTTTTCCTCGTTGGTTTTCACCGATCCTTTGGCTGTCTTGACTGCCTGCAACCTGCCCTTGGGAGGAGACTTGGTCCTAGGCTGAAACACTGTAGGTCGTTTGTGCTGGGGTTCCAGTTTCTCCCAGAGGGCTATCAAGACAGCCTCCTGACTCCGGGACAGGGTCCTACACAACCTGAGCTCAAACAAGTAGTCTGCCAGGTCCTGCACTTGCTGGAGTTCGGAGGTGGGTTCCTGCAGCCGCTCCTTCTGTAATATCAGACACAACGAGTCATATGATGGAAACAAACTCGTACAAACACGAGAACATGTTTAGTGCCACAGCATTGTAACTCACCTGGTTCTGCTCCTCCAGTGCCGACTCTGCCTGGGAGAGGGGTGGAGTTCTTTCTGGTAGAGTGGAAGGTGCAGGCTCCGGCTGGGGTGGGGTCAGATGGGGGGTCTCGGGCCGAGGTGCTGACATTGAGGCAGCGACAAGGATAGGCTGCCTAGTGGGCCGTGGGGCTTTTCTCGGCGACCTGACAGTACTGCGAAGTTGCCGGACAGCACTAGGGCTGGATGGTGGCGGTGCAGTACTGGATGGTGGTTGCACGAGACCGGCCACTGGCTTCCTTGACTGCATCACTGCTGCCGCTGCCTCGATGTCAGGCTCTGGAATGGTAAGGTCTTCAACTACCACTTCCTCGACGAAACCCTCGTCCATCTCCCCATCCTCCTCCTCCAGGTCCTCGTCCTCCTCCTTGATCTCCTGGAGTGCCTTACCCGTCTGGGAATACAGGTACTCCACCCCTATTAGTTCTCCGGTATGGACCCGCGGGTGCTGGAAGGCGGGGTCTAAGGGAGACCCAAGGACAGTCTGTGCCAAGTTGTTGACAGCGTGGAGTAGAAGTCCGCTGTATGTGTGGCACGGCGGAGCTTCCGTCTCCACGGCCCGAGACGCCCTGTCTTGGTTCCACCTGTAGAGCCCCTCCAGCAGGTAGGCCTGATAGTGGACATCACTGGCACTGGTACCTGAAATGCAGTGCAACTTGTTGAGGAAACGATGCAGTGAATTTTTTAATTCAAGAATTACCCACCGTTCTGGTACTTACCGAGAATGAATCTGTTCAGGTGAAAGGACTCCAGGGGTGTGGAACCTCTGGCACAGCGGTATGTGGGTAAGGTCGTGCTGCCCTTCTTAACCGTCCCCGTCTTCACGTACATTGACACTGTTGGGGGGGGGGGGTCCTGAATGCACACCACGTGCCGCCTCTGACTGTCCCACACCTCCCGGGCCTTGTCCTTGTCCTGGACCGGAGTCCCCAAGAGGTCCCTTACCTGCTCCCCAGAGTAAACATCCATCAACTCTGCAAGCAACTGTCGGATCAATGCTGGCCACCTGGTGGTCCGACGACAGTGCAGGGCTAGTTTCCTTTTGGTCATCCACTCCTGCTCTCGACCTTGGATGTTGACACCCTCCTCTGCGGCCTGAGTCTGCTTCGCCTCCTTCAGGGCGGTCAGGTTCTCGTCCCACTGGAAGATGCAGCCGGACAGACGACACATGAACTGAGGGTACAGGGGGTGCGATTCCGTGGTACAAGCGCTCGCAATCCTCCTCATGAAATGCCAGATGTCCAGCCTCACCTACAATAGACAGCTTTGCGTCCTTACGAGTTGACAATGTATCCTTAAAACATGCATTACCTAATGGAAACAACACCTACCTGAGTGGCGAACCACCGCTCAAACTTCTTGCCTACGTAGTTCGTGCCACAGCAGTCACGATCCACGTAGACAACCTCAGGTGGGTTAACTCTGGCCTCGCTGTACCTCCTCTGGAGTCCGTAGAACATGGCGTCCAGTCCGGTTCCCTCTCCAGCAATGACGACATACATCAACACCTGTCAGGACATGAAGTTCGAATAATTATAATATCGACATGAGGTAAACATGCAGTATTATCCGGGTTAAAGCAATGCAAACATGAGTGTACTCAACTGGCCGTGTTCGTTCCCCACGTTGGTGGCTCCTGCATCTTCTTCACCACTTTCTTGGAGTCCACTTTCAGGATTCTCCCGTAGACGCTGGTGATGGAAGCCTTGACTTCCTCCAGTCTGGACATCACGTGTCAACAGAAGACGGAGGAAAGCCACTGACAGGACGGGATCTTCCGGGGCGTGGGCGGGGGAGAAAACTGGGCCACAGCCAAGAGTCTCTTCTGGGCGCCGGTGAAGTCGTGACAATCGCTGAGGTAGTGTGTCGTCCTCCTGAGCATTTCCTCGCCGTGGAGTTCAGAGAGGTTTTGCCGGAGTCTAGCAACACTGGTCCCCAGTCCCCGTTGTCTCAACATTTTCACCACTTCCATGTCGAAGACCATTATGAAGGGAAACTGGAGGTGGTGTACCACGTCGAGCTGGCTCAGTATTCTGCTGAGCTTCTTCTAGCATCTGGTGCATCCCAAATATTCAGCAGCCAGGTAGTAAAATCCAGACATGGTCAACACTCTTCGCAGGTCCGGTAGATGCGAGAAGAAATGAGCTCCTAGTTCTGGCACTTGAAGACCGGACACACCAGCCTCACAAACCACAGTCTCTTAGGCATCCACAGAAAGATGGGCCTGACAAAGTACGCGAGAAATTCAGAGAATTAGGCTAGCTTTCAACACCCCAATATCACTCCAAGAACACAACATCAGAGAGTCAAAGCACATGTCACCAATGGGCGGCTGTGTGCACACCCGGGGGGGGGGGGGGGGGGGGGGGTTTACCACATTTGGTCGATGACATCGAAACACATCCCGGGCTTTCCCTGCTGGTTAACGCGGAAGAGGACCTTGGAGATCCACTTCAGATCACATGGGTCCAGCACCTGTTTCCAGGTACTGTACACCCCACATCAGGGGATGCTTACTCCTAGGCACCTGATTCCATCTCTGGTGTGTCCAGGGGTCCGTGTTTGCCCAACTATATTTCGTATTGGTTATAGGAGTTATGAAATTGATCCCTATTCGTTATCTTCACCTTTCATCCACAATGATGTAAGACGAAATAAGTCTTGGGTTTGGACTTAGCAATATAATAACGAGGATATGATATATTTACAGCATAATAAGTAAGCTTTATAATATGAACTACACCATGAATTCACCAGAGGAACCGTGCTTGTAGGAAAATAAAAATAAATTCATGAATTAAGCATTAACTCATTCTCAGATTTACAACAATACATATGAATAACACGACTGATTTTAAATAATTAAATAAACTGTACTTTCCACCCGAGAGAATCTCCATGGTCTCGATCTACCGTACTGCGGAAGTCAGATCTCGATCCTCCAACACGTCCGTCTTCACGTGATGTTCCTCTTGCGACGGTCGTATCGCTGTCGCCGGCTTTGCTTCGCCTCTTTCTCCTTCAGGATCTCTTGGACCATGGAATACATCTACATGCAGTGCAGGTGACGGACTTTGTGCGACAGAGGGTACCCTATTCCTTCGTCGGCACACATGATTGTGGCCAGTATCCCACCCAAGATCATTCTCTAGGACATTAAACGTCTGTCCCCGGTACTTTCTGAACTGCAGTACGTGTTTTGACAGCACATTTCTATAAATCCTCACAGCTGCGGGACCATCGAGGACCTCCACACGCTCTCAGGCATTCCTCATGGCATCCCAGCCGTCCATTGTGGGCTTCAAAGGAAGCATGGGCAAGCTGCTAGGTTCCTTACACGAAGCCGAGATAAGAAAACGTGCATATACGCAAACTCGACAAGAATAAACAAAGTCTATTGAAAAATAAATAAATGTATTATCTAGGACACAAAAATAACACAATACTGTTGACTATTCACAAAATCGTTGTTGTTTTACCGACTAAGAAACTTCTAGTCCCTGACTGGTGTTCTTATCCTCTAATTAAATATTTAGACCTATCACGAATTCCAAACTGGTAATTAACCAGTAATATACTGGCAATTGAAAGGTGAAGATAACGAACAGTGATCAATCTCAAAACTCATAGTGGATTTTTGTTTTTGGTCCTTCCCGCGGTGGCCAAGGGGTTAGAGCGTTCGCCCCGCATACGGATTGCCGGGATTCGAATCCTGGTTGCGACATACCTAAGTCGTTGAAACAGGTAGTGGCATTTCCATCGCCAAACTCTCGGCGTCAGGTGTGAATGTCACGGGTCCACTTACATGACTTTAAAAACTTGTCCCAGTAGGTGTGGCACGCTAAAGAACCCACACTGCTCAATGGCCTTAAGAGCCGAGGATAGACCTAAATTTAAAGTCCTTCACCGGTCTTGGTGACGTCTCCATATGAGTGATTGATAGTATCTTGCTTAACGTTTCGCTCGAGAATTTTTCACTCATATGGTGAAAAATAAATATATATAAAAAATAAATATATATAAAATAAATATATAGATATAAAATATGGTGAAAAATAAATATAAAATATGCAAGACCGGTGAAGGGCTTAAAATTTAGGCCTATGCTCGGCGCTTACGGCTATTTAGCAGTGAGGGATTTTTTAGCGTGTCACACATTCTGTCATACGGGTCATCCGTTTTTAAGGTCATCTCCGAGGACCCGTGACATTCACACCCGATGCCGAGCGTTTGGCGATGGAACTGTCACTACCTATTTTAACGACTTAGGTCGGTCGCGGCCGGGATACGAGCCCCGGCCTTCCGCATGCGGGGCTAACGCTCTAACCTCTCGGCCACCTGAGCGAGACGTTTAGCAAGATACAATCAATCATACAATCCTTGCTTTCATTCACCAAATTTCATCATTCGTGCACAATATCAATGATATTGATAGCAAATTTTCTAACAATTGATAAATTCATCGATACAATTAGAATTTTATATTTTTCCAATGATAAAGTGAAGATAACGAACAGTAATCAATCTCATAACTCCTATAAGCAATACAAAGTCGATAGTTGGGCAAACACGGACCCCTGAACACACCAGAGGTGGGATCGGGTGCCCAGGAGCAGTAAGCATCCCCTGTCGACCTGTAACACCCGCCGTGAGCCCTATATCTTGAACAGGGAAACGGGAGTTATCTGTTGTTAAAATCAGTGTGCTAAGAACGGATTAATAATTGGTATGAAACACGTCAGACAGCATTTGACCCAATGAAAGGTTGTATTGGCAAACTAGATCATAAATTTGGCGAAATGCCGACTTTAGAATCCCTGCACCATCAACTTGTTTGTCAGTAGCCTGTTAGATGGCTTATTGGAAAGCTTTTCAACCTTGTACAATGCTTTATTGTCATTTGTAGATGTGCATGTTGTCGGAACAAGGGGATCCATTTTTTTCCTGAAAATTATAGTGGATGTAAGAGGGGTAGAGGATGTAAAAATTCTCGAGTGAGACGTTTAGGAAAATACAATCTCCTATATGGGTTATTGGATATACTTGAAACTTTGTACAATGCTTCATTCTCATTTGTAGATGTGTATATTGTGGAACAGTATGATCCAAATTGTGCAGCCCTTCACCATATGAGTGAAGTATTCTCGAGAGGGACGTTAAGCAATATTCAAACAAAAAATTATATGCCTAAAAGTTATAGTGGATGCAAGGTGAAGATAACGAACAGTGATCAATCTCATCTCTAAGAGGGATGGAGAATATTAAAATAGCTTGTGAATGCTTCTCCTATGTGGCTTATTAGGGCCCCGCATGAAATGCGGGAAGCCCTATAGTAATCAGATTGTCCGTCCGTCTGTCCGTCAACACTTTCTTTGTGACACGATAACTCAAACAGTTTTTATCGTACAGTTTTCAAATTTTGTAAAGAAATAATGTACAATAAGAGGAAGAAGCCTATAGATTTTGGGGTCATTTAACTTTGTCTGTCTGTCTGTATTTCTCATTATCTTTCTTATTATGAACACTTTCTTTGTGACACGATAACTCAAACAGTTTTCATTGTACAGTTTTCAAATTTTGTACAGAAACACTTTACAATAAGAGGAAGATACCTATATATTTTGAAGTCATGTCACGTTGTCTGTCTGTTTGAATGTCATCATGCAAGGTGAAGATAACGAACAGTGATCAATCTCATAACTCCTACAAGCAATACAAAATAGATAGTTGGGAAAACACGGACCCCTGGACACACCAGAGGTGGGATCAGGTGCCTAGGAGGAGTAAGCATCCCCTGTTGACTGGTCACACCCGCCGTGAGCCTTATATCCTGATCAGGTAAACGGAATTATCCGCAGTCAAATCAGTGTGCCAAGAACGGCTTAACAATCGGTATGAAACACGTCAGACAGCATTTGACCCAATGCGAGGTTGTACTGACGAACTAGATCGTTATAACGACCATATTATTTGCGAAATGCTGACTTCAATCGAGACTGTTGAAATCCCTGTACCATCCACTTGTTTGTCAGTAGTTTACCTCGATTTAAAAACTGGCTATACCCAGAACAAGCTCTTGCATATCGAATCAGTTGAGATATATAAACACCATATGCAGGTGATAATGGAATATTGCTACATAAATGTGGGAAGTTGACGATGGAGAAGCTGAAATCATCCCGTTTGTCATACAGTTGAGTTGTCAGTTTGCCGTTAATGTCTACTTTCAATAAAATATCTATGTATGTGTATATATTTGTTTTTTTTAATGTGATATAAAAAATGCTTGATGTTACATGTATATTGAATTAAAACACGTCATTCCCAGTCAACAACTTTCGATCGGGATCGGAATACGAAACAAAATTTCTTCTATCCCATCGCAAAGTGAAACTGCTTCATGCTTCAAGTTATTGAATTATGTAGTAATTGCACGTTACACATTAGAGAACTGTTCCTTTTAATAAGAAAGTCACAAAATAGATACAAAATTAGTGTACGTTATTCATTACTGGTACCGAGCTTTCGTCGGCGAAAATCTGGAAATGGCGTGTTTCACTGCGCTTGATGACGGTAAGGTGCACATTTTCTACGTGAGTATTTTGATATTTGCTTATGAATTTTTTGCGCATACATGGTATGTCTCGGCTAGGAATAATGGAAACTTTCTCACCTATGTATGTAAAGACATATTAATCTCTTTTTAAAAATGTAGAATACTTTTATCAAATGACAATGTGTTTGAAAACGCTTAGAGCCCTTACAATGGGATTTTGTTGCACCCTGTTGTGTTTGAGTGGATGAGTGTGTGTCAAACAGAAGTAATTTAAATTGCATAAGTCTCTCATAAATATGCTTCATGATTCCTTTTTCACAAATTGGCATTCCAATGTATCTGTATATATTATTAATTCTAACATATATACCAGTCCCAAACATTGCTATATCAAATACAGATGTCACTTTCCTCTAATAACCCTCAGCGGGGCCCTTGCTGACCGTGTCAGTTTTCTAGTGGCAGTTAATAATGTTTATGTTCCTGCCCATGCTTTCTCCTCCATACCATGCAGTACATTAAGAGGAGGTTTCATTTCATGCACCTCCAATTTGGGGAGCTGGGGAGACATTTGTTATTCATAAAAAACAATCTCTAGTTACAATTACGAATTTATATAGCGCTCTTTCGTATTCTGGTCCGAGTATTGCGGCTTTAATTCGTTCATTAAGGGGGAGGGGGTAAGAAGAAAAAAATGTATTGGTACAAATAACATACATTAAGACCGGAAACTAAATGACAATTTCTTGTAGAACTGCAATATCTACCCAGAGTTATCGTTCCCGCTACGCTCCACTAATACCTCTGTCAACGTCTAAAAAGTTATATCAAAACATACAAAAACTAACTTAGCATATCGAACTGTAATGATAATATCTGAGCAAATCAAACACTTCTCTGAATTTTTTTAAAATCAGAAGATGGTAAATATGAGACACCTGAGCGAATTAGAAGGTTTATATAAATATTCATTCATTCAATAATACTAGTATAATCATGGAATTCGTTGTTTTTGTGAACCTACTTAAAGATTTAAAGCATAAAACTTAAACTTATAAAATTATTATCCATGATGCTATAGGTATAGGTAAGTTTTGCCAAGAATCTTGACATTTAGACGTTGACAGAGGTGTTGTAGCGCAGCGTAATACGCCCTCTGGTGAGAGATTGGTAGAACTGAAGACTTTTTTAGGAGCTGCACTAAGCAGAGAGCCAAGCGGTGATTCCTGCACCAACAGAAAAAGACTTCACAGAACTTGCACATGTACCCTCCTTTAATATTTGAATAGTCGAAATGCGCATCTGGTGCATCAAAATTGGTACCGTATAAGTTTTACATTATGACCCCTGGGTCGAGGCCTCTGCTGGTGGACTGTCAGTCCCCGAGGGTCTCTACAGCCCAGTAGCTAAGTACTTCGTTACTAGCTTGAAAATACGGATGTATATTTAATTGCTGTTATAAAATTTAGAAATTCATTTCAAAATTAAGGATTATCTCCCTCATGCATAGCTCTTATCCTTGGACGAATTTGGCTCCACTTGTTTGGCACGCTGTTTTTGGCTATATTTAGAACTAAAACTTCATAGTTATTTCGGATTTCAAACATTTCGGTTCAGCATCACTGAAGAGACATTATTTGTCGAAATGCGCATCTGGTGCATCAAAATTGGTACCGTATCAGTTTTACATGACCCCTGGGTCGAGGCCTCTGCTGGTGGACTGTTAGTCCCCGAGGGTCTCTACAGTCCAGTAGTTAAGTACTTCGTTACTAGCTTGAAAATACGGATGTATATTTAATTGCTGTTATAAAATTTAGAAATTCATTTCAAAATTAAGGATTATCTCCCTCATGCATAGCTCTTATCCTTGGACGAATTTGACTCCACTTGTTTGACACGCTGATTTTGGCTATATTTAGATAAAAAACTTCATAGTTATTTCGGATTTCAAACATTTCGGTTCAGCATCACTGAAGAGACATTATTTGTCGAAATGCGCATCTGGTGCATCAAAATTGGTACCGTATAAGTTTTACATTGATCACTATTTGTTACATTCACTATTTCATTTGCAGATTTATCTTTAAGCATATGCAAGTTTTTTATTTGCTTTATTCAGAAATATTATTATTATTATTTCATCCATTGCAATTGCACCCAAAATATCTATGGATTTATCCGTTGTTATAGAATTCAATATTCTTAGTAAGCATGCAATTACTAATTAGTAAAGTAGTAAAGCTTTTTTTGTGTTTAAGACAAAATGTGCTAATATAGTATGTCATAATATCATTTTCCTTTAATGTACATATTTAGAGAAAGATTTCCAATGAATGTGTGCTGGAAATATCCTGTGTGTGACGAAAATGCAGATATTTTTCTCTTATATCGGTCAACAACTGCTGATTTGCAACATACGACGAATGCTTTTAAGTTAAAACACCATGTATTTCCCATGTAATAATAATGATAATAATAATAGACTTCCGGATTCGCCCATAAAGGAGTAAGACGTGCTTTAGTCTATAATAATAATCATCATCATATACCTAAATAAGTTAAAATAAAATAAGGTAAAAACAAATGATGCTCACGATATATAGGGGCCTACATGTATGAATTACAATGTTTTGATTGATCATTATTGTTTAGGAAGCGAGAATATCGCCTCTGATTGTTCACATTGTTTTGTCTATTAACAATGATAATTTTCATCCATATGTCGATTCTATATATTCCCTGTGAGCTCGAAATGAAAGACACCACAGAGTCGTCCACTTCTGCTTCATACTTGGATATTTTATTGAAAGTAGACATTAACGACAATCTGACAACTCAACTGTATGTCAAACGGGATGATTTCAGCTTCTCCATCGTCAACTTCCCATATTTATGTAGCAATGTTCCATTATCACCTGCATATGGTGTTTCTATCTCTCAATTGATTCAATACGCAAGTGCTTGTTCTGCGCATCGTCAGTTTTTAAATCGAGGTAAGCTACTGACAAGCAAGTGGATGGTACAGGGATTTCAATAGTCTCGATTGAAGTCAGCATTTCGCAAATTATATGGTCGTTATAACGATCTAGTTCGTCAATACAATCTATCATTGGGTCAAATGCTGTCTGATATATATGTTTCATATCGATTGTGAGGCCGTTCTTGGCACACTGATTTTGACTACGGATTACTCCGTTTACCTGTTCAGGATATAGGGCTCACGACGGGTGTGACCGGTCAACAGGGGATGTTTACTCCTCCTAGGCACCTGATCCCACCTCTGGTGTGTCTAGGGGTCCGTGTTTGCCCAGCTATCTATTTAGTATTGCTTATAGGAGTTATGAGATTGATCACTGTTCGTTAGCTTCGCCTTTCATTGGCAACATCTTGATCTTGGTTGAGCATATTCATCTTTATCTCATACGTGTGGTGTATATTGAAAGTTTCATAAAGCACTTCCGGTCCGAACTACTTTGGACACTGTCCCCGCTTGGATGACATATTTTCTGTGTTTATGCATATTAATGCATGAAATAAATCGTAAAACTTGTTATTCTGTATTTATTTAGAATATATTTTATAGCAAAATTAAAATGATGTTGCCCCCACTGACATATAATGCAAGTTACCGGCCAAAAAACGCCAACTCGGTCAATAACTACACAAAAATTACGATCAGAAAACAAAAATATAGGCACACTATTATCATCGACAACCTACTGGAGAAGCATAATCGAAAATACCTCGACATGCTGCGGTACCAAGTATTCACAAGCAATCTCTTTTTTCGGGAGCATACTGAATGTAACAATCTCAACAGATTTACTTACTAGGCTAGGCGTATTTAAAGTGCCTCAGGATTTCCTCTCGTCCCTCAGATCCAAAGAAACTACGTAAGTAAAATCCAAATGCACAAACACTTCTTCTTTTCATTGTAAACTGTTGACCATTCTAATAACGTTGCATTAAAAAAAAATGACTTTCATTGATCGTTGTTACACACGAGTCAGGCTTACGTCAAAAAATAAATACTGTAAACGTATTATATTTGATATTTGGCGTGTACGATATTTGGCGGAAATCGTTTTTTCAAGAAGTTAGCGTAGATTTGATTTAGCGTATTCCTGAATTACTTTAAACATCTAGATTTACGGATGGCATTTAGCGATGTACTTGATTTAGTGGAAGCTGCGTTTCGCCAAAGGCGCTAAATAGAATACACAGCCAAATGTTATACATTTACAGTACTCGGTCAATAGTTGTTACTTTGTTGGAATGCCAAAATCATGATTAATTATACCCCCCGCAACAAGTTGTGGGGGGGGGGGGGTATACTGGAATCGGGTTGTCCGTCTGTCCGTCCGTCCGTCTGTAGACGCAATGGTTTCCGGACTCTAAAGCATTATCCTTTCCACCTACCGTCACCATATCATATATATGGACTACCCATGGGATGAAGATGTTCCCTATCGATTTTGGGGTCAAAGGTCAAGTGCACTGGACATCGAAGTAGCAATATGGTTTCCAGGCTCTAAAGCGTTATCCTTTCCACCTACAGTCACCATATCATACATATGGACTACCCATGGGATGAAGATGTTCCCTATCAATTTTGGGGTCAAAAGGTCAAAGGTCATGCGCACTGGACATCGAAGTAGCAATATGGTTTCCATTTAAATTCTTTAATGGCTTTTTTCATCGCATGGAGATGCTGTGTTCCTAGATACCTTTTGGATCATAATACTGAAGTTTTACCTATTACCTACACCCTTTGGGAGATTGGGGTAAGCGGGGGGTATTCTTAGTGAGCATTGCTCACAGTACCTCTTGTTATAAACTATGATCCCTTCTAAAACAATTTTCATCCATGGTTTCTTTTATTTAAAAAAAATGCCCTTTGTACTGTATATCAATGGGTTATAAGCACACTATTTTTCCTGCGTAAGGAAGACAGATTAAGCACGACGTCTGAGCCACGGATTCAAAAGAAATTGAATCAGCTGTTTCTACCATTCTGGGGATCATCTCAAAATTAAGTGGAAAGAAGACGCTTGAGATAAATAGAACATCTATAATTGCGTATTTTGATATTCGGTTTATCCATGTTGATATGGTGTATTTATTCGCTCGGATTAAGATTGTGAACTTCGTGGATTATGATCCAAATCTTGCGATCTTCTACCTCCAAAACAAAGCGCACTGTGCAATGTTGATAAAAGGAAGGGTGAGACGAAGTGTGACGTCATGTCTATGTGTTGACGTACATGACAATACGACTGTGACAGAGGCTAGGAGATCGTTTTATGCAACACAATAGAAGCAATGTAAACAAACGGTGGTTTAGTAAAAAAAAATATATAAATATAAGAATTGAACAGCACGTTTGAGCTGTTCATGGCCAATATGAACGGATTTGGATTTGAAGCTGGCGCGATTCACAGAATTTGCTTCAAATCCAAATCCGTTCATACTGACCATGAACAGCTCAAAAGTGCTGTTCATTTCTTAAATGAACGGGTTGTGTCGCGTGCTGAAATCGGTTGGTTCCTAGAAGAAAATGTGATTTGTAATATAGATACATGCTGATATATTAGATAAATCTTTGAAAATATCTCTTGAACTATAAGCTAAGGCTTTCATACTTTGTATATACATAAATATGTATATTGTTTTAAGTGATGCAATGATTTTTGATTTTCTGACCTTGACGTTTGATTTACTTTTCTCAAAAAGATTTCGCTCATATGGAGACGTCACCATTGGTGGTGAATGGCTGCAAAATTTCGGCGCTTATGGCCTGTGAGCAGGAAAGAATCTTTATCGTGCCACATCTGCTGTGACACGGGACCTCGGTTTTTGCGTTTTCATCCGAAGGACCGCCCCATTTAGTCGCCTTCTACGACAAGCAATGTGTACTGAGGACCTTAGTCCCTATTCTAACCCGAATCCCCACGGGATGACTTACCTTTGATAAAAATCTGATCTATACAACATATCCTGAACTACATTGTATATTAGGCCGATGTTTTATATCTTGATAATGTGTAGGACTCCAAAGTGCAATGGTCTGCGCCAAAGCTCGAGGGTGTGACACTCCAAAGTGTGATGGTTCACACTCATGCGCCAAAGCGCGATAGTGGGTCACACCAATGTGCGATTGTGTGACACGCCAAAGTCCGTTGGTTTGCAAAACTAAATGTACACATTGTTTTGGTACAGACTGTACGAAACGTGTGTTGTTTCAGCAAAATATGAATGGAAAATCCATTTCAAATGATAAGAACTTATTTCATTACCATTTAGTTGTGTTATTCAACACAAACTTTTCGAACGCGAAATCGTATGGAATCTTTGTATTATGCGTGTAGCATACCCCAAGGGTAATCAATGTTTTCAGGTGCATGTTCTTGGAATTTTGTTGAACTTTATTAATGCATATTAATCTTCCCATATTTTGTTCTGTGGTCAGAGTTATGTACAGATGGTTGTAGAAAATAATGTGTACGAGTACAGGAGCTTTTAAATTGTAGTATCGTAAAATATTTAATATTTGATACACTTGTAACCCTATACATTGTGTCTAATACTCAGAAAAATTAAAATAATCTAATTTGCACGATTTCAAAAGTTATGTTTAAACTATATACGGACACAGAAACTATTTTAGGCTTGCCCTTAGTACTGGGAAGGCCCAAATAATACCGGTATTCAGTTTGCATATCGCGATATATTATCGTCAGTGAAAATATTGCAATATACAGGTGATATCGTTCAACTGCAAGGTGAAGATAACGAACAGTGATCAATCTCATAACTCCTATAAGCAATACAACATAGATAGTAGGGTAAACACGGAACCATGGACACACTAGAGGTAGGATCAGGTGTCTAGGAAGAGTAAGCATCCCCTGTCGACCGGTCACACCTGCCGTGAGCCTTATATCCTGATCAGGTAAACGGAATTATCCGCAGTCAAAATCAGTGTGCCAAGAATGGCTTAATAATTGGTATGAAACACGTCAGACAGCATTTGACCCAACACGACGTTGTACTGACGAACTAGATCGTTATAACGACCACAGAATTTGCGAAATGCTGACTTCAATCGAGACTCTTGAAACCCCTGTACCATCAACTTGTTTGTCAGTAGCTTACCTCGATTTAAAAACTGACTATACGCAGAACAAGCTCTTGCATATCGAATCAGCAAATCTAGCAAGAACATTTTGTTAAAGAACCATGACATTACACTCATGTCCATCAGTAATGACAAATGGGACTGCAAATCTATCTTAGATAACGCAACAATTTTCATAATCGGTATTGAATTTAATACGAAATAGCTTTTGCTATGAAAATAAAGCTACCATTGGCTCCTTTCTCTTCTGCGCATGCCAATATCTTATATTTTATAAGTCTAACTTATATATTAAAGTAATTCCACTGTCATGTGATGTCATCAGATTTTGCAAAATCAATGATTTATTTAGATTTATGCATGATAGGAACATAAATTTTGTGGGAGTCTTTTCCGATAGTTATTGTATAAAAAATCTTGTTAAAAATAAGATATTTCAAAAGTCTAAGTTATTGATGAATAGTCAATGATACGTTTTAAAATATTGAATCCAAGGGCAATAACTCTTGTTTTCATTAAATTATTTGTCAAGTCCATTGTGCGATATATTTCCTTTATTTTACACGAACATTTTGTATATTTTTTTAAAGAAACAGTTTCATGAAATTGGTATGAATACTATTATATCGTTACAACTAGTTTTTGTGAAAATTTAATAATGCTGTTTAAAGAAAATAGCAATTTTCTGACATTGATAACTGGTATATTATACTAATTGATAAGAATTTTATTAATACCGCAACATACTTATTTTATCAGTTTTATTTCTTTCTAAGATATATTATTTGAAGAATCAACATCAAATAAAAGATTTAACCTACATGTATAATTCTAGAAGGGTGGAATTACCTTAAATTATATACAGTAGATTAGATTTCGATAGAAATATAAGAAAATATTGACATTAAACTTTAAATGTGTTGTGTATTTAAAATTTCTAGCACTTTTTTTTAAACATAGATAGCCCAAGTAACAATACAAAAAGCTCACTCCACACACCATGATTATTATAGCTAGAATATCTATAAAGAGGAAATGTTTGAGAGCCTCCACATACATTTATTTATGTACATGTAATTAAATGCTAATCTAATGTACAGTAATAGTGAGACAGGAAAAATATCAATGTGTTATATTGATGACAAGAGACAAAGGAACAGAAACATCAATGATAGGTATTTAAAAGAAAAAGTGCATATCTCAAATTTATTGAATGATAGGTGAAAATTTAATATTGTACATATGTAAAACTTATACGGTACGAATTTTGACGCACCAGATGTGCATTTCGACAAATAATGTCTCTTCAGTGATGCTTAACCGAAATGTTTGAAATCCGAAATAACAATGAAGTTTTAGAGCTATTATACCCAAAAACAACACCAAGCACACAAATTACGAGATACATTTAGATTGTACATTTACCAAATACTGATGTCTCTTAAATTATAAATAATAAGAAAGATTGGTACAAGCACCAAATTTATGAGCCGGAAAGATTTTGGGAAGTGTAAAGAACTAAATATTCTAAGAAAATTTAAAGGGACTGATTCACGGTTTTCCTCCAAAATTTTGTTTTTCACTTTAAATGATCAAAATCTACAGTCTAATATATTTAGAAGGTTTCTAAAAAAAATTAGGTGATGCATCATGACAGAAGTTCATTATAGAGAGTTTATTATTTGTTTTGAAAACAAAGAATGAGGTGTGTTATTGATTACGTGGTTTTCAAAATAAATGGATGTTGATCCAAGTTTATTCTATATTTCACACCTCAAGTACACTTGATGTAAAATGTGTCATTTAAAAGTTAAATTTTGTGGTTGTACAAAATAAAGATGCTTTAAATTACAAAATTAATGTTTCACTGGTTTGTTTGTTTAGATAAAAAGGCTCGAGTCTTTGTTTACAAAACAGAATCAAAGCTAAAATATTGCTCTTACCCTTACATACAGACGGTCCAAATTTTTGTTGTCAACAATAAATGAGCTCTATTTTTATGCCCCCGAGATCGAAGATCGGGGGGCATATTGTTTTTATCCTGTCTGTCATTCTGTAATTCTGTCTGAAACTTTAACCTTGCTAATAACTTTTGAACAGTAAGTAATAGAGCTTTGATATTTCACATGGGTATTCCTTGGGACAAGACCTTTCCGTTGGTATTGAACCTTTTGACCTTGACATTTGACCTACTTTTTTTTTTTTTTTTTTTTTTTACATTGGTCATAACTTCTAAATGGTAAATATTAGAACTTTCATATTGTACATGGGCATTTCTTTTGACAAGATCTTTCTACTGGTACCAAGACATTTGCCCTTGTGACCTTGGCCATCTTCGGAATTGGCCATTATCCGGGGCATTTGTGTTTCACAAACACATCATGTTAATTTTTAACATCAAAAATGAAAAACATTTCTTTCGAAAAACGTGAACCAGTGCCTTTAAGGAAATTTCGATTAAATCCGGAGATGAACGAACTAAGTGAAAAGAATCGCTAATTATATGAAGTAACTATTTATTGGTATCTCACACTCAATCGTGCAACTACTCTTATATAAGATATTATCTTAATTCATTACGATGTTACACAGTTTGTTTACCTTGTTTTGAATAGAGTAAAGTTTACTTGCGTCACAGAAATCCCAATAGATTTGCCAAAGAGAATCTACATATAGTTTTGTCAAAGGTTTAATAATGTTGTATTAAAGATTTTTCCCGAGTTCAGATTGATTTCAAACGCAGATAAAGATGATAAAACTGTTTATTTATCATGGAATCATGAACGTGATGAAAGTGGTAAACGTGGTAATCTACAAATATAATGAATTCAACTCACATACGTCCAACCGCTTTTTTTGGTCACCTGAATCATTCAGGTGACCTATTGCTATCTGTTTTTGTCCGTCGTCGTTCGTCGTGCGTTAACATTTGAACATTTTCAGCTTCTTCTCTGAAACCCCTGAACCAATTTCAACCAATTTTGGGATATAGCATCTGTGGGTGGAGGGGAACAAAAATTGTGAAATTTGTGGTCCCTGCCCCCCTGGGGCCTGAGGGGTGGGGCAAAAACCATCAAAATGAGTGTAATTTTAAAAAATCTTCTTTACTCCTGGACATCAAGAAGCCAAACTGTGGGCATAATTATAATGAGCGTTGAGCCCTCTACCAAAATTGTGAAATTCATGGCCCCTGGGGCAGGGGTTCTTGTGTTAGGGTGGGGCTCTATTGGTCATATAGTGAAAATGTAGAAATTCTTTGAAAATCTTCTCTGTCTCTGGGTATTAAGTAGACAAACTAATAGCATGGTAATGATGAGCAAGGATGCCTCTTTAAAAATTGTGAAATTCATGGCTCCTGGATCAGGGGTTCTGGTGTGTTAGGGTGGGGCTCTATTGGTCATATAGTGAAAATGTAGAAATTCTTTGAAAATATTCTTCTCTGTCTCTGGGTATTAAGTAGACAAACTAATAGCATGGTAATGATGAGCAAGGATGCCTCTTTAAAAATTGTGAAATTCATGGCCCCTGGATCAGGGGTTCTGGTGTTAGGGTGGGGCTCTATAAGTCATATAGTGAAAATGCATTATTTCTTTGAAAATCTTCTACTCTGTCCTTGGGTATTAAGTAGACAAACCAATAGCATGGTTATGATGAGCAAGGATGCCGCTTTCAAAATTGTGAAATTCATGGCCCCTGGGTCAGGGGTTCTGGTATTAGGGTGGGGCCCTATTGATCATATAGTGAAAATGCATTTTATTTCTTTGAAAATCTTCTCCTCTGCTGCTGGGTATTAAGTAGACAAACTAATAGTATGATAATGATGATCAAGGATGCTTCTTTCAAAACTGAAATTTATGGACCCTGGGTCAGGGGTTCTGGTGCAAAGGCGGGGCTGATTGATTATATAGTGAAAATGCAATATTTCTTTGAAAATCTTCTTCTATGTTATTGGGTATTAGGTAGCCAAACTAATAGCATAGTTATGATGAGCATGGATGACTCTCCTGAAATTCATGGCCCCAGGGTTAGGGGTTCTGGTGTTTGGGCGGGGCCCTATTGATCTTATATAGTGAAAATGCATTTTATTTCTTTGAAAATCTTCTTCTCTGCCCCTGGGTATTAAGTAGACAAATTAATAGCATGGTTCTGATGAGCATATATATAAACATATATATCTTAAGTTAATTGCGGAAGGTTTTTACTTTAAATCAATCCGGGAATATAGTTGCCTACTATACACTTCGTGCATTAGTTGCCTACCATAATAGTCGCGCAGCTTGATAGAACTGTTGAATCTTGCAACATTGTGTTTGTAATTAATAAAGTTTTGAAATAAATAATTTCCTTTTTTATGCATATTACTTGAGGAGGGGGTCATATTGAGTTGCACCTGTTGTTAAGTTGGTAGGTTGGTCAGTAGACCAAATTTCTGCTCAATATCTAGATATATCTAGAGAATGCTATGTTTATTAAACATCATACTTATTGCACTGTTACCCCATGAAAAGGAGTTGGCTCCAATTTTGTGGTCAAGAGTTAAAGTACTCTAATCAGCAGTATTTGACTTATCCTGATATCCGATGCTTTCGGCCTCACAAAGGTAGAGGCGGGCATGTGGAAATTGAAGTACAAGCCCAAACGGCATGTAAATTTAGAGGCTTAAACCTTTAGCGATGTACTTTTCCTTTTGATTCAAACGATCAATTTATTCATCAGATGTAACATTATGAAATAGCCAATTAAATAACACTGGTAACAATTAAAATGCACTGAAAAGTTCGATTAAGGACATACGCAATGTAGTTTTGAACTTTATTTTCTGTCATTTACGATTAGTAATGAAATTGAGAACAGAAGATGTATTGTAGCTAAAGATGTGGAAAAACAGATTTCCTTTGGTGGGAAAAGGCAACTAATAAAATTAATTAATAAATTACTGGGCATGTAAGTATTTGTTTGAGCTAATCTAATTAGTATACATGCCTGCCCAAAGGGCATGTGCTGGGAAAAAAATTGGCAAATCTTGTCCATTCAATATCCTGAGAACCATTTCCTTGAAAGACATCAAACTTGATACACTGGTTCCCTTGTAGAGTAAATGGCCCTGTTGATTTTGCGGTCATCAGATCAAAGGTTAAAAATCGAACTAAAAATGCAAAGATCTACACCCTTAAAAATATCTTGAGGACCCTTTGCTCGACAGAGGTCAGACTTGATGCACTGGTTCCTTTCGGAGAAGATGACCATTGTAGCGAATAAAATCACAAAAACAAGGGTAAACTGAATAATAGGAATATATACAACTACTCAATACTTTAAGAACCCTTTGCTTGACAGACATGAAATTATTATGTATATTGGTTTTATCTAAGGAGTAAATAACCATTTTCTTTATGATGTCTCAGACCTAGGTTTTTTAAAAAGGATTATTGATTGAACATAAAAATGACACATGTACTTCATGACCACATAGCTATTCAATGTTTCTTCCATCCAAAAGTAAAATTCTTATATTTAAACACAAACCTAATTCAAACATTGGAAGGTTGTTACATGATACTCAGGTGACCTATAAGGCCCCTGGGCCTCTTGTTTAAGTTTTAACGTGGAAATAATATTACTAAATAAAATTATTTTAGTTAAATTGATATATATAATAGTTTTAAATTAAAATAGTCTTACCATGCAAGACAGCTTAGGAAGTCCAGTAGATTTCTGAAGCAATTATAGCTAATGAACAAATGCTATAAATGTTCAGGTCCGTCTCTTGAGGTGTCGGGATTTCTAATGATAAAAACAGGTGCGTGATGTTAAAGTTAGCGCTAGACATGCGCATTCACTCACAGAACTAGAAAAGCAAGTCTAACACACCCTTACTCTCCCAGGCATTCCAATAATAGTAACCACTGTCAAAGGGAATTAACTCTCACACAATGAATGAATGAATGAACGCAAGTCAATTTGTCAATGAAACAAATTAAACATCAATTATGATAATGAATAAATTATATCCTGTGACAGTTTTATGAAATATTTTTTTTAAACAATATTTTATTATGTATGAAACATAAATGGATTAGGCAGCAGGCTTTCAGCCTATATAAGCCTTCTCCAATAAGGTACAAGGTGATTACATGTATGTATAATAATGAGCATGAGTATATATACAATATGTATGATAAATATTGACAATATAAAAATCAATACATAATTTCATATCAAACAATGTGATAGTTTGACATCTAGTACCACTTGAAATGTCCTTGTCATTTGGAGTCTGGACTTTCAGATTTCGAGTACCTAAAACGATTTTGTCCTTTGTGTCCAGGCATCGTGAGTGATGATCAGCTCACCGTGTGCGGGTTTCACTAAGTTTAAGCATTAAAAAACATTATACGACACTCACTTTTTGTCCGTAAAGTCAAGGTACACCGCACATTAAACACTCACAAAGAAACTGGAACAATCTGATTATCACATACATGTATTTACATACTGTCACACTTACTGTACAAAAATCAGGAGCCCAGTTTTCCGTGGCCATCGTTCATAACGACATTGACCTTTTTGTTGAAATATTTAAAATCATTGTAGGAAAATGTTGGGTCATGATGTAGCAAAATCTGTAAATATTAGTAATCTACTTATTTAGATCAGGATATATATATTTTTAGCATATCATCATTTCCTCATTATTAATTTTAATCAATATTTTGGACCAGTGTTGTACCGATGATCGTTTATACTCGAAAATCGATCGATTATTTTCTTCTTAGCCATAATAGATTTTTTTCCCGATAATCTATTTTTTAAAAATGTGTGTATTCTGGAGATTTTTCAATTCTAGTTTGAATTTTCTCTTTGATCATCAAGAAAGCGAAAACGTTTGGAAATATTTTGGGTTAAAAAACAAAGAGGTGGGGAACCATGAAAACAATCTTGACTTAGCAGACTATGCAGGAAATCTTACAAAACAAAGCGAAGCACGAGATGCTGAATATATGATGAAAGTTTCAGACAGTGAATCTATTGGATTTAGTCTGAATTATTTGTTTGTTAATTTCGGATTCTTTCTTTTTCTTTATATTTGTCACGTCATTTCACTTATTACCCCAAAAATACAAATCTGAAGATTTTAGTCTTTGATATGATTTTTCTTTGCGATGGCCGTCACCTAATAAATTTATTGTGTTAGACCTAATAACGTGTAGTAAGTAAATAAATTCGTAAGGATTGAATTTGATTCTTTATTCCCTTGATCCACAGGCTCATTGGATATCATATACATAAATACAATTATACAAACAAACAAAAATGGAAGAGTGAGTAGGCGGCAATATTACAACGATGTACAATTTAGATTAAACAAATGATATCACACCATATGAGAGTTTCATAGCTTAGTAGCATACTAAAAAAATTTCCAAAATTAATCAGTTCATTGGTATTTTTAACACTGAGCAGTTTAAAAACCCTAGGTTTTGTATAATAGAATTTCTTAACATTTTTTTTCTCAAGTCATCATATAGAGGACATTTTAAATAAAGTGGAACTCGTCCTCTACATCATTTAGCTCACAAAGAATATCTAACCATCGTTCTCTAATCATATGATTATGTCTTCCAACTTCAACATTCAGTTTATGAAATGAAGTTTTAAAGCAAGTTATAAAATATTTGTGCACAGAGTCAATGGGTTTTGTCAAGTAAAATTGTAAACAAACGTTATCAATCAAATGCTGATATAAAAACCTTTTGGGGACTTAAATCCACAGCTGTTGATATATTGAATGTCTTAGTTAAACTTGACTGCCTTAAACTACTTTACAGGTTTACGTTTTATAAAGACCCCTTTTTAAACTGGTGCTGCAATTTATTTACTATATACATTAGATTCTAATACAGTGAACATTTAAATATCCCTATAAAATTATCAAATGGAGCATGCTATCGGGAGATGTTTGAAAATAAAAAGACTATTGACGGATATAAGACACGTGTGTTTATTTTTTTTCATTCTCTCCGCTCAAACTTGTCAGGGTATACTTCTCCCATATAGAGATGGCTAGTGTTACATTCTGGATTATAGCTTCCCTGTGTACATGTACCTTTCTACACACAAATGGTAAGTGTACCTTTCTATATACAGTAAGTGTACCTTTCTTCACACAGTGAGTGTACCTTTCTACACACGGTAAGTGTACCTTTCTACACACGGTGAGTGTACCTTTCTATATACAGTAAGTGTACCTTTCTACACACAGTGAGTGTACCTTTCTACACAGGGTAAGTGTACCTTTCTATATACAGTAAGTGTACTTTTCTACACACAGTGAGTGTACCTTTCTACACACAGTGAGTGTACCTTTCTACACAGGGTAAGTGTACCTTTCTATATACAGTAAGTGTACCTTTCTATATACAGTAAGTGTACCTTTCTATACACGGTGAGTGTACCTTTCTACACACGGTAAGTGTACCTTTCTATATACAGTAAGTGTACCTTTCTATACACGGTGAGTGTACCTTTCTACACACGGTAAGTGTACCTTTCTACACACGGTGAGTGTACCTTTCTATATACAGTAAGTGTACCTTTCTACACACGGTGAGTGTAACTTTCTATATACAGTAAGTGTATCTTTCTACACACGGTGAGTGTACCTTTCTATATACAGTAATTGTACATTTCTACACACGGTGAGTGTACCTTTCTACACACGGTGAGTGTACCTTTCTACACACACACACACAGTAAGTGTACCTTTCTATATACAGTAAGTGTACCTTTCTACACACGGTGAGTGTACCTTTCTACACACGGTGAGTGTACCTTTCTATATACAGTAAGTGTACCTTTCTACACACGGTGAGTGTACCTTTCTATAAACAGTAAGTGTACCTTTCTACACATGGTGAGTGTACCTTTCTATATACAGTAAGTGTACCTTTCTACACACGGTGAGTGTACCTTTCTATATACAGTAAGTGTACCTTTCTACACATGGTGAGTGTACCTTTCTATATACAGTAAGTGTACCTTTCTACACACGGTGAGTGTACCTTTCTATATACAATAAGTGTACCTTTCTACACACGGTGAGTGTACATTTCTACACACGGTGAGTGTAACTTTCTATATACAGTAAGTGTACCTTTCTACACACGGTGAGTGTACCTTTCTATATATAGGGTAAGTATACCTTTCTACACACGGTAAGTGTACCTTTCTATATACAGTAAGTGTACCTTTCTACACACGGTGAGTGTACCTTTCTACACACGGTGAGTATACCTTTCTATATACAGTAAGTTTACATTTCTACACACGGTAAGTGTACCTTTATACACACACACGCACGCACGCGCACACACACGCACACACACAGTAAGTGTACCTTTCTATATACAATAAATGTACCTTTCTACACACGGTGAGTGTACCTTTCTACTCACGGTGAGTGTACCTCGGTAAATAATTTTATGTAATGCGGATGTATTCATTTGACGCAAATTATCTAAATTATGCTATGTTATTGGCCTCTTATTTTGTTCATGATTTTATTTGAACATATTTATTCTATATAGAGACAATATACAAAAGGATCGTAAACACGTCCTGACATATTACAAGTTCCCTTCTGATGGAATTCTTACAATTGTCAAATGTCTATAATTACATAACCCACATCGAATTAAACAAGTAGTATAAGTATACAGAATCAGTTGTATAATTGTGAACTGTTGAGAAAATAAAATTGTTCATATAGTAAGACACGGAGTCATTACCCCATAATAAAAATGTCTGTCAACTATAATTCCTTCTTCAAATCTAAACAGAATATTAAAGAGGCAATTTTTCACATTTAAATGCCTTTTGGATATAAAGAGAGCTAACCTCTTTCATGCCACATGTACAGTTCAGAGCAGCTATTACATTTCGTCTGAACAGATCGTAGTTCAGTAAACAGTTATGTCTTAGTTTAGTGTGAATAATATTTGTAAAGCGTTTGCCGAAGAAAAAGTATATTGGTGGTTTATTGTTACAGTAATTTTGTTTTTAATACACTGAAAGAGTTAGTTCTTATAACTTCTAATTTTAGCGAAATTGATTTTCGTATGACTCCAAGTCTAAAAGATTTTCTATACAGTTCTAGTCCTAATGGTCTTCACCGATGCGTGTGTTATAGTAGGGAACATCTGTTGTTAGGGGGGAATGATATTGCTTAAATACTCGGCTACTTCCTTAGTATGAATTATGTGCATTATTTATTAATTTATCTGTGTGTTGACGATTGACAAGATGTTCCCAACCTGTTTTCTATTCATAGTGAATCTGTCGATGCCAAATTTAGTAGACATGCAACAATTCTTGCGGCACATACATGTAACTGGACCTTTTCTAATATGTTCATATCAAAAATGGTGCAACCGTTTTATGATATAGACGCATATTCCAGAACTGGTCTAACAAACGTAATATACATTTTAGATAATTTATTCCTACTTAGAGTAAACGTTAGTTTTTTAAGAGGTCCAATTCTTTTTTATAAGCGCTATTAACTATATTACTGAAATATTCAGACAATCCCAAATCCATACGTAAAAGTAAAGAAGATGGGCGACTTTATCGAGCCGAGAACCTACAGAAGGACAAATATCACTCCGTTTACCTGATCAGGATATGGGGCTCACGGCAGGTGTGACCGGTCAACAGGGGATGCTTACTCCTCCTAGACACCTGATCCCACCTCTGGTGTGTCCAGGGGTCCGTGTTTGCCCAACTATCTATTTTGTATTGCTTGTAGGAGTTATGAGATTGATCACTGTTCGTTATCTTCATCTTGCACTATCAACAATTGAAACTCTCCATAAAAAGAAAAAATTGCATTCTAGTTAAAACAATAAATCCATAGTTTCCAAAAATGCTTTTTCGATGTGCCTATTTCAAAGAAACATTGAAAAATCCTATATAAAATCACGTATACGTGGAAAACGCACAAATTAACAATAAATTTGACTTTTCCAAGCAAATTTTCATATCGGGTGAGCCAAGTCTCCATTGTGAACTGAGGTAAATATGTTAGAACATGTCCAGGTGTAATATGTTTTGTATATAAAAGTATGGAGTCTTGACCCGCTCTATGAAAAAAAACCCAAAAAACTCGTGTATAATTTTTGTCGTATTATCAAGAAAATTTCTATGTCCATTAAGGGTGACTTGAAATTCGAAAATTCTTCAGGGGATGGATAACAGTCGTTGTTGTTGTTTATTAGTCAAAGGTAAATACAGCTTATAGACATAGTATGCAATGTAATAAATCTAAAATCATATAAAGGTCAAGAAAGAATAGAAATTGTGTTTATACATTAGTATTTCTAATTTCAAAGGAATTCTTAATAAATATACCCAAGTTACATAATTCCTTTACATTCTGTGTCGATAAAAGTTGAATTAATTTAAAGACAGAGGGTCTGGTCTGGTATAATAATACTTTTTCAAAAATTTGATTCTTAAATGACTGTAATAGGTACATTTAAAGATCTTCTACATCTGAGGTACATAAAGAAATAAACGTCTTTCTAAAGGAACATTTTTTGTACCTACCGGTTTCAATAATTAACCAGTGAGACGATAATCTTAACTTACATATAAACTTTTTATACTGCATAGGAATTCTTTGAGTTAAGTAGGGTTGCAAAGTAAAATGGTCAATCAAATGTTTATAAATTCTACATTTTGAGGACGAGTTGATTTCAGAAAGTATTGTTTGTTTACAATTATCAACAATACGTTGCTTAGCAACTGCAAACATATATTATGGCTTCAAAGTACATTGATTTAACCATATGTTCATCAATCCAACATTTGACAAAATACCTTTAACATTTACTACCCAATTCTTACAGTTTTGTTTACTACTTATCTCATCGCACATATATATAGTCATAACATGATTTCAATATACAATATTTTGTTGATAAAAGCTTCAACCAATATTTTAAAATTGGTAATTTTCTCACACATTGCAATGGTAATCTAACCAATTCACAATAAATCAGTACATTAGGAGTAGCACTTTTCACACCCAGTATGCTTTTACAAAAATCCATGTGAACGTTTTCGATATCAGGAGCTGAATGAGCACCCCACACTTCACATCCATAATTTGCAATGCTTCCTACATATGTATCAAATAAGAATAAGAAGGATAACCGGGGTGGTATAGCGGCAGTCTCACTAAAGTTTTAGATTGGCCCATATTGCATATCTGTGGTTCGAATACCAATTTTTCCTACCTATTTTTTTCTGATGAAATATTAGACTTCTCATAATTATTTGTCTCTGGCACTTTGTGCTGAGTTTTATTCATAGCATGACGATCACAAGTAATTGATTCCAACATGCAGCTACTGAATAAAAATAAAAAATTATGGGACCTCCTCTGAAGTATGGATGCTGCATGTGAAACAAATTCTGATGATGATTTTGATTAAATATCCTTCTTTGAAGTATGATCTATATATATTTTTAAATTCTAAATATTTTAGACAGCATTTCAGTACAGTACTGTACGGTATGTAACTACAGCATTTTAGTACGGTACTGTAGTTTGACCCTTGACCATGTTACCTCAAAATCAATAGGAGTCATCTTCTCATGAAGAAGTACCAGTGTACTAAGTTTGATGTCTGTCAAGCAAATGGTTCTTAAGATATTGAGTGGACAGTATATTCCAATGTCCAGGTTAACCCTTGACCTTTAAATATGTGACCTCAAAATCAATAGAGATCATCTTGTCCTGAGGATGTACCAGTGTACCAAGTTTGATGTCTGTCAAGCAAAGGGTTCTCAAGATATTGAACGGACAGTATATACATATGTCCAATTTGACCCTTGACCATGTGACCTCAAAATCAATAGGGGTCATCTCCTGAAGAAATAACAGTGTACCAAGTTTGATGTCTGTCAAGCAAAGGGTTCTCAAGATATTGAGCAGACAGTATATTCCAATGTCCAGTTTGACCCTTGACCTTTAAACATGTGACTTCAAAATCAATAGGGGTCATCTTCTCCTGAAGACGTATCAGTGTACCAAGTTTGATGTCTGTCAAGAAAAGGGTTTTCAAGATACTGAGCAGAAAGTATATTTCCATGACTAGTTTGACCCTTGACCTTTGACCATGTGACCTCAAAATCGATAGGAGTCATCTTATCCTGAAGATATACCAGTGTACCAAGTTTGATGTCTGTCAAAGAAAGGGTTCTCAAGATATTGAGCGGACATTATATTATTATGACCATTTTGACCCTTGATTTTTGACCATGTGGCCTCAAAATCAATAGGGGTCATCTTCGCCTAAAGATGTACTAGTGTACCAAGTTTGATGTCTGTCAAGCAAAGGGTTCTCAAGATATTGAGCATACAATATATTCCAGTGTCCAGTTTGACCCTTGACCTTTGACCATGTGACCTCAAAATCAATAGGGGTCATCTTCTCCTGAAGATATACTGGTGTACCAAATTTGATGTCTGTCATCAAAGGGTTCCCTAGACATTGAATGGACAGTATATTCCTATGCCCAATTTGACAAGATGACCTCAAAATCAATAGGAGTCATCTATTCCTTAGGATGTATCAGTGTGCCAAGTTTGGTGTCACTCAAGCAAATGATTCTTAAAATATAGGAGACAATAGATTACTATGTCCATTTTAACCCTTGACCTTTGACCATGTGAATCTAAATTTTATAAAGGTCATCTACTTATTATGATGTACTAGTCAACCAAGTTTGTTGTCTGTCAGGCAAAGGATTCTCAAGATATTGAATGGACAGTATGTCCCTTTGTCCAGTTTGATCATTGAGCATGTGACCTAAAATCAATAGGGGCCATCTACTCCTTTAGATGTACCCATTTACGAAGTTTCATGTCTGTCAAGGAAAGGGTTCTCAGGATATTGTGCAGAGATTGAATTACTATGTCCAGTTTGACCCCATAATCTTTAAAAATCAGACATAATAATCAATGGGGTTCATATACTTAAGATGTACCAGAGTGCCAAGTTTGATGTCTGTCAAGCAAAGAGTTCTTAAAATATTGAGCGGAGAGTATCTTCGTATGTCCAGTTTGACCCTTGACCTTTGACCTCAAAATATATAGGGGTCATCTTCTCCTGAAGATGTACCAGTGTACCAAGTTTGATGTCTGTCTAGCAAAGGGTTCTCTAAACATCGAGTGATCAGTATATTCCTATGCCCAGTTTGACCCTTGACTATGTTCCCTCAAAACCAATAGGGGTAATCTACTTCTCACAATGTATCAGTGTACCAAGTTTAATGTCTGTCAAGGAAAGGTTTCTCAAGATATTGAGCGGACAGCATCTTCCTATGTCTAGAGTAGATTGACCCTCGACCTGAAAATCAATAGGGGTCCACTTCTACGGGTATCCAACCCACATATGATATATTACGATGAAGTGATTGGTTCTCAAGATATTGAGCGGACAACATGTGGTCTACCGACCCACCGACAAGTGCAAAGCAATATGCCCCTCTTCTTTGAAGGGGGGCATAGAAATGGTCCTAACATGGGCCCTTGAGGTACTCCACCATTGGTTGATTGTATCTTGTTTAACGTCTCTATCGAAAAATTTTCACTTATATGGAGACGTCACCAAGACCGGTGAAGGGCTTCAAATTTAGGCCTTCGCTCGGCGATTACGGCCATTGATCAATGAGGGTTCTTTAGCGTGCCACACCTACTGTGACATGGGGCATCCATTTTAAGGTCATCTCCGAGGACCCGTGACATTCACACCTGATTCCGAGCGTTTGGTGATGGAACTGTCACTACCCGGTACCTGTTTTAACAACTTAGGTCTGTCACCGGCGGGATTCGAACCCCGGCCTTCCGCATATACAAGCAAGATAAACAGGAGGAAATGTGTATAGAAATTAACAACTCATGTATTTTCAAGCTAATAGTAGTAAGCAAAAACTTTGTTGAAAGTTAAAGATACTGACCATGACAGATTTCAATACTACAGAATGTAAAACTTATACGGTACCAATTTTGATGCACCAGATGCGCATTTCGACAAATAATGTCTCTTCAGAATAAAAATTCACGATTGCAGCACGATGTTGTTCTAAAGAATGACCCATTATCTAGGATAAAATGCTGAACAAACAACGCAACACATGTGAATAGAGCAACAACACTGCGGTTCTAGATGTTGCAACTGTGTTGTGCTACGTACTTAGCGTAACTAAGGAAGAATAAGTATACATGTACCTAGACTGTGGAGGAGGGGGGGGGGGGTTTACTGCTTACTGTAAACGAAATATACAAATAGATTGTGCAACGCATATCCAGAGTTGGAAAAAGGGGGTGGTGAATTGCCCTATATTGTTTTGATCACAGTTTCTTCAGCTACCATATGTACGAATGGCTCTGCATACCTGTGTTCACTTTTTATTTATGTTTCAGTAACCTTAGTATAGACTTGAATTTCAAACTTTAGCATTAAGCATTTCTCTTCTGGCTTTAGAAGAATAGGTCTTCAGTACCCCTTGCTTGTCGTAAGAAGCGACTAAATGGGGCAGTCCTTCGGATGAGACCGCAAAGACCGAGGTCCCGTGTCACAGCAGGTGTGGCACGAAAAAGACCCCCCCTGCTCATTGGCCCTAAGCGCCGAGCAAAGGCCCTTCACCGGCAGTGTTGACATCGTGAAATATTCTCGAGAAGGACGTTAAACAATATTCAATCAATCAATCAATCTGGCTTTAGAATGCATAGTAATTGGAAACAAAGTTGGGAACACAAAAGAGCCTTAGATTTCCGTGGCCGAGTGGTTAGAGCATCGCGCTCACAATCACACGGCCTCTCACCTCTGTCGGCGCGGGTTCGAATCCCACTCGCGCCGGTAAGTGATAAAGTTTTCCAGTTTACTTTCGGAAGGTCGGTGGTCTCTTCCCAGGTACATTGTACTTCCCAGGTACATTGTACCTGGGTTCTCTCTTCTACCAATAAAAACTGGGCACCACCAGAAAAATTGTTGGGTGTGGAGGTAAACATCAATCAATCAATCATTTACATTGTTCCAAACATGCGATTACTCTAAAAAGAAGTGTAATGTAAAGATGTGTTGTATTTAACTGTAAAATATGAGCGCTATCGTCAGCTCGGAGGACGTGAAAATTGAACCGGTGATTATAGTCCTTTAGTTATGAACAAATTGTTTTCTCACTTTTATAATTATAGCAATTTATATGTTATTGTTGCAACAAAGCTAGAATAATCAGATCGTCGTGGGATGTGTTTTTAGTTCTGTTTAACCCCCCCTCCCCCTTCAAGAAGAGGAACAGAATATATTTGCACCTGTCGTCGGTCGGTTGTGATAATAATTCACTTGATTGAAATGATATTTCATATTCATGTTGATTATGCGTAGAAGAGCCCCACAATTGATTTTGAGGTCAAAAGGTCAAGGGTCAATCCACTCTGAATATCCGAAGCTACTCTCGCTCAATATCTTGAAAACCCTTATCTTGACAGACATCAAACTTGGTACACTGGTACATTGTAAGGAGTAGATAACCCCTATTGGTTGTGACGTCAAAGTCACACTGGACATAGTAATATACTGTCTGCCTAATATCTTGACAACCCTTTGCTTAACAACCATTAAACTTGGTACACTAGAACACCCTAAAGAGTAGATGGACCCTATTATTCTTGGGTTCACACGGTCAAAAACCAAGGGTCAAACAGGACATGGTAATATATAGTCTCCTTTGTTAAGAATCATTTGCTTGATGAAGTTGATGTACACACTAATTGGTATACTGGTACTGATGTTTAGGTCACATTGTCAAAGGCCAATCCACTCTGAACATAGGAAGGTGCTGTCCGCTCAATATCTTTGATTGTTTTGGCACAACTATTAATTAAATGATCCATGCATATATATAACCCTTTTCAATTTTGCGCCACAGGGAACATGTTTTATAAAAATTTCTTGTTAATTTATACTTTTTCGAATAGAAATTTTCGATGTAACTAAGACGGAAACTGGTAAGAGAAAACTGTGATTGAACGGCCTCATGTGCGAAATATTTTAGCTTCAGGGTTCACTTAGATGCATGTAAAAGTAATGCAGTGCGTAGTACACTGCATACCAAACATTATGATGATCTTGTCTCTTTCGAGATTTTTTAATTCCAGTAGAAAAAGTTACTAGTTTTGGGTAGAGTGTCATAAATCTAGGCCTCCAAATGACGCTTACAACCGTAGCAGCGAGTTCTGTATCTTACCAACACTCAGCATCTAAGTTGTTTAAGGTCATATCCAAAAGATCCTTCTAATGGCGGACATTTTGCGCAGGAACAAGTACTATTGTTAAATGCTTAAGTAACAGGGGTGCTGATATCAAGAAGAGAACTAACCACTAGAGGCTACGACGATTCGTATATTGTCAACTATTGAACAGAACATCATTGTTTGCAACTTGAAGAACGTGTAACCAACCCCGACCCACATTTTAGGAAATGTTATTTGTGCCTTCCATGTAAAATACCGCGGTAATATAACGGACAGTCCTTAGGATAACTCCATCAAAACCAGATTGTGATACGATGTTCCGTGTTGTTTATGTGTGTTTTTTCTATTGACCTGTACATGTATGTTTTCTATCCCATTCCCACAAAAAACCCCACCAATGTTACGTGTTTGTATGTGGTTTACTTCAACTCTTTCATTTTAAGAAATTTCATTTCAGTATGGGCCTGCCGGTGTAGAGGCAAATTTTGACTCCCATAGAATAATGACCGGGGGTCATTTTTCGACGTCGAAAATGACCCCGGTCATTATTGGACGTAGAATAATTACCCCTTTTGCCCGTAAAAAAATGTCTTTTTAAAAAAATCAGTTCATTTCACGTTTAGAAAATGACCCCCGTAGAATAATGACCCCCTTGTAAATTTTATTAAGGATTATTTCTCTGGTGATGCCTAAGGGAGGCAGTCCAACATTGTCATATTATTAGTAAATCTATCATTCATATGAAACGTAACCAGATTAAAACATATTAGGAATTGTAATTTTGCTTCAAAATAAGAATTTACTTGTTTTAACAAAATAGTCACTCGTACCAAATAAGTGTCTAGTCACAACGAGTTATATTCGTTATTACGAGTAAATACATGCATAGTTATATCGAGATACATGCAATCGTCTTGCCATAAAGGGAATATGGGTTCAGGCGTGGAAGGGGGCTCTATAGTTACATTTGTAAACATGCATTAGATTATTCTACACTAAGGACCATAACATGCAAACAGAGTGTGTAATTGATTTGATATTCACAGAGTAGCTACTACCATAATTGTGAAATCCTTGTCCCCATGTGTTATTAAGGTTAGAGTGTTATGTTAACTCATTCAGAATTGCATATAGTCAATGTAGCTATAAATATTTTACAAAGAATATGGAGTATGATATCAAATGTCAGATCTACCTATGTATTTATGCTGTATTTATGGGGCTCATGGCGGGTGTGACCGGTCAGCAGGGGATGCTTACTCCTCCTAGGCACCTGATCCCACCTCTGGTGTGTCCAGGGGTCCGTGTTTGCCCAACTATCTATTTTGTATTGCTTGTAGGAGTTATGAGATTGATCACTGTTCGTTATCTTCACCTTGCATCTATTTACATGTATAGATCTTGTGTAATCAAACACACACATAAAAAAGAGCTGCGTCTAAATACAATACTTCCCTTGTCACAGAGAGTGAAATGCTATAGTCTACCCAAAGTTCGCATACTCACTAATACCTCTATCAACACTTACTCATTTTTTAAAATTCTTGAAAAACGATAATGATGCGTAAATGAAATAAGCTATTGACTTCAGTTGCAAAAAATGTATGTCAATTCATAGTTTTAAGAAGATTTCACGCCTCTCTGTGACACAAGAAGTATTGTATTTAGACGCAGCTCTTTTTTATGTGTGTGTTTGATTACACAAGATCTATACATGTAAATAGATAGCATAAATACATTGGTAGATTCAGAGGGAGGTGTGGAGATTTATAGCTTGTACCTCTGTCTATCGTTACAAAATGTTGCTTAATGAGGTAAAAATAACACATTTTGAGAATGGAACTCCCCTTTTGAAAACTAAAATTTATGGTAGAACCCATTTTTGAAAATTCCCTGGATCCGTCCCTGAAATATGCGGGTTTTTTCAGTTGCAATTGGTTATGGAACCTACAGTGGGTTTTCCTCAAATTTAATGAACTAGTTCTTACTTTTATTTTATTAACCGTGAATTTTTTTTACAAATGGAATAAATTTGATAACAGAAGCAGCATGAACGATAACTCTGGGTAAATAATGACCTGAAAACCCGTATCAACTCCTTTTAAATAAATCAATCTGCTAAGAAAGGGAGGGAGGGTCATTTTTCTACGGGGGTAATTATTTTTCAGGTATGACACGCAAAATAATGACCCCTGGGTCTTCTTTCTACAAAATTATCCATTTTTTCTACGGCTAGGGGGTCATTATTCTATGGGAGTCAAAATTTGCCTCTACATCGGCCCAGTATTGCCTAACGTCAAGCATGTATCTGCTTTCTCTGAAATTGTGCAAACAACATTAACAATTAAAGCTAACAACATAAGGTTAGGTTCATGATACCTCGCATGAAAAAGAAATATATTGCACTTTGATAAGGAGTAAAAATGACTAAGCAATCCTGGGTACATTGTAAGCAATCCTGGGCACATTGTAAACAGTCTGTCAAGTACATTGTAAACAGTCTATAAAATAGGAGGTCCAAATATTGCCTTACGTCACCGTAACAGAAGAAAAGCTGGCCCATCTCATTCAATTAATGATAGTGTTTAATGATGCATTTGTAAAAATTGTTCAAGGAGGAAACCGGTCCATACCTAAAATGAAAATTTACTGCGAAACATCTGTAGGATAGTTTCAACGGATTGTTTTGACTGACGATCGTCCAATCAGAAGGTAGTAGGCGGAGTCAAGACAGCTCTGCCGTGTGAATAATGTTAGCCTCACATTCGCGGATTTTTCTTACGGATCCTTACGTATTCCACTAATCCGTAAAAGTACACGGATTGTTACGATTTAGACACGGATACCGACGAGTGATTTACGAATTCTTGCGATTGACTACGAGTCGGAGATCCGTAAGGACTCGTAAGAAAAATCCGTAAGTGTGAAGATGGTATTAATCGTAAAGTTTAAGTATGTACTTGTAAAGTAATTGTATCTATACGCAAAACGCTCGTAATGAATCTGAATAATCCGTAAAGCGATTGTAACCCGACGTGAATGAAATCGTAAATATCACTTAGGCATTCGTAATAATCCGTAAACAATTCGTAAACTATCCGTAAGATATCGCAAACTAACCGCAAAGAAAAACTTTTTACGAGTGTTTTACGGATTCTTACGAGCAGTTTATGTGTTCTTGCGATCAGATTATGATACTTACGGATTGTTACAAGTTATTTACAAAAAATGAAATCCGTTGACAATCATGATTTTTTTTTTTGACATGTCAAAAAATTTGCCCCTACTTTTACGGATCTTTACGAGTGTGTGCGAGTTGTGACGAGTTATTAACGGATACCGACGAGTGATTTACGAATGCTTGCGATTGACTACGAGTCGGAGATCAGTAAGGACTCGTAAGAAAAATCCGTGAGTGTGAAGGTGGTATAAAGCAGCTTTTATTACACGTGTTACTTGTGAGAAATCTCGTTCGTGCGTTTCTAAGGGACAGATGTCCATTTCCCCCGATGTGTTACATTTTTATATACATTTTGACAAAGGTTTATGTATCATTCATCTATTTTATAATTCATGGTATAAAACATTGATGATTGATTCTTCTTCTTGTCGTTCGCCTCTACACTTGGATTTCTGCTTCCTCTACGAATCTGGTGGTCTTCTGTAAGTCCTCCACTGTTCCAAATAGCTTTTCCTGGATGGTTGTTGGTAATGACCATATCCTTTGTCTCAATGCCTGATGGTTCTTGCATGTCTGTAGAATATGTGTTGTATCTTGTTCTGCCTCACCACAGGAACACATTGGGGATGGTACCACTTTCATCACTCTGTTCAGATGTTTGTTTAGTCGATTGTGCCCTGTCCTCAGTTTGAATATGACGGTTTGTTCAGGTCTCGACAGATGGTGGTAACTGTCTTGATGTTTGGATTTTCTGTACAGAGATTTGATTATGGTTTTCATCTCTACAAGGCAGACCGGGTTTTCCTCCTGTTGTTGTCCAGCACCTTGTTTTGCGAGAATGACTGTTTGTTCATTACCATAGACTCCACAGTGCGAGGGAATCCATTGTAGCACTGTTATGCGACTTTGAATGTTAAATAGCGCCTGTTCTAGTAATGGTAGCTTGTTGTTTGCCAAGCCCTGTAATACAGACAGAGCATCTGTAAGGAAAACAACTGGAGTTGTGATATTGACTTTGTCTGTGATGGTATGTACAGCATGTCTGATGGCTTTTTCTTTATGTTTGTAGTTGGAACAATGCAAGCCTGTTGGTATTGCTTCAGATTGTCGCTCTCCATTTGGATATTGGATGTATATACCAGCCCCTCCGTTTTTTATTGCATTTGTGGCTGATCCGTCCGTGAATACTCTTAGCCAAAATTCAGAGGGGTACTGTTCTTCTAGCATGGTCATAGTGTGAGTTTTCTTTACAATATCAGATTGTTCATCTTTGGATGTGATGTTTGGTACTGATGTCTGAATGCTGACATTTCTCAGTTTATCTTCTATAGGGTAGTCATTTACAGAAAAGGCTATAGGTTTGACTTGTTTTGGTAGTGATTCATAATGTTCTCCTTGTAAAGCTCTTGTCTCTAATACAACACTTGATCTTTTCAGTCTGCCTGATGAGAGTTGCGTTAGTCTATCATTCATTGGGTGATCTTCAGTACAGCAGTATTTTGCAGTTTGTAACATTGCATTGCACTCCCTTCTCTTACTTAGCGGAGTTATGTTTGTTATCTCCTCCATACTATGTATTGGGGTTGACTCCATGGCACCTGTGATGATTCGTAGTGCCTGGTTCTGTACTTTGTCTAAGGTCTGTAGGTGGGTTTTTGCTGCTGTCATCCATGAGCTAGATCCATATTCGAGATGTGGACGAACATTCCCCTGGTAAACTGATTTTAATTTTTTTTTCATTGGCACCCCAATTTGTTCCTGCCAATTTCCTCATGATGCTTAGTTTTCTTTTTGCTTCAGCTGATGTTATATGCTGCTTCCATGTCATTCTTTTACCGAAGGTTACTCCAAGATATGTTTGTTGGTCTTCAATCTCTAGTGATGTGCTGCCCAGTTTAAGCTGTACAGATTGGTTTTTCTGGGAGAGTGAGATCAGAGTTCCAGTTGTTTTTCTCTGTTGATTGTAACACACCATTGCTCAGCCCATGTCACTACCCTGTCTAAAGCAGTTTGTATTCTGTATTTTGCTGTAGTTGTATATTCCTCTGAGCACCAGAGAAAAAGATCGTCTGCATAAAGGGCTGTGCGTACACCTTTTGGTAGCTGTTGAACAAGATCGTTCATATAGAGGATAAAAAGGGTCGGCGGGAGTACTCCTCCCTGTGGAACCCCTTGTCGTAGAAGGACTTTCTTTCCACTCTGTCCATCAACCAAAACTCTGGCTTTGACCCATTTGTACATTCTACCACCGATTCCAGATCTGAGCAATTTTACTAGTAGTCCATCTTTCCATATTTTATCAAAGGCTTTTTGTAGATCTATGAATACAGCAAGTGTTACTTTTTTGGCTTGCAAGGCATCTTCAATAACCTGTGCTAGATGTGTTGTCTGGTCTTCTGTACTTTTGTATTGTCCAAAGCCTGCTTGTTCATGTCCAATGATCTTCTCTGATTCTAAATAGACTTGCATGCGCTTGTTGGTTATACGTTCTATCAATTTACAGCAACTGCTTGTTAGGCTTATAGGGCGGTAGCTGGAAGCTTTTGACTTGTTCTTTCATCTCTTTAGTATTGGCATCATTATAGCATCTTTCCAACATTGTGGTACTTGTCCTTGAATCCAACTTAGATTGAAGATATCAAGCAGTGTTTTCAGTGCTGAGTTACCAAGGTGTTGTAACATCTCATTGGTGATGTCGGGACCTGTAGACTTTTTCTTTTTTCAACTTTTTAATGGATCTTTTTAATTCATCAATTGTGATCTCTCTCTGCATTATGTCATGGGTAGCTTGTTTTGATCTCTCTCTTTCTTCTTGTCTTACTTCTTAAGAGATGAAGGAATGTTCGTATCACTCTCTGCCTGTTAACCTTTTGCAAAAGCATTTGCTGCAGTTTTGCCAGTGGTCATTTGTCCTTGATGTTCTAGCGTGATGGTATGGCCTCTATTTCCTTCATCATTAAGAGCTTTTGTCATATTGATTGATTGATTGATGTTTTCCGTCACACTCAACAATTTTTCAATTACCTGATGGCGCCCAGTTTTTATTGGTGGAAGAGAGAACCCAGATACAAAGTACCTGGGAAAAGACCACCGACCTTCCGAAAGGAAACTGGGAAACTTTCTCATTTACTGACGCGAGCGGGATTCGAATCCGCGTCGACAGAGGTAAAAAAACAACACATTGATGTAAAACTGATTTACAAGTATATGTATATGTGATCCACATACTATAGCGAGATTCATCAAGGACCTCCAAGTCAAGATATAGCGATGGCGATCAACAATACTTTTCACTTAGTTCGTTCATCTCAACATTTGATCGAGACTCCTCTAAATTTCACCACCCTTAACGTTGTAATTTACGAACGCTTTTAAATAAAGAAATTCTTCAAAACACCTTTTTTCAGGAAGTAGTCAATTTAGTAATAATTGAATTTTAGTTCTTACAATTCCCAAAACCTTTCCAGTTGATAAATTTGGTGCATGCGCCAATGTTTCTTGCACTATATTTATTAAGATTCATACACTGTGTTATTTGAGGAAATAGCTCTCACTACACTCGGTAAAGATATCAAAGCCGAAAAGTAAATATCTCATGATAAACAGACGAATTGAAAATCGCCGATGATATCGCTTTTTACAAGTACTTTTATTTTGATTAATTTGTTTATTATATAGGTTATCTTATCAAGCAGCAGAGCCTTTGTAAAACAACACACTATACAGATGAATGTGGATATGTTGGCTTGTTATGGAACTGCAGCGGTCTAGGATTGAGCACACTTCCAAGTGAAATATCTACAGGGCCATATAACCTGGCCATAGATATATCTCAGAACGATTTCCGTGTGGTATCTAACGAATCATTTCTCAACATTTCTCTTCAAGTTTCATTGAAAGTAAAAGCCATTTACTTACGACACAACAAACTACAATCGATAAAAGGTGGAGCATTTTCACAATTCAAAAACCTTTGTGTCCTTGACGTGAGCGGCTGTGGACTACAGAAGAGTTCCTTGGAGAGCCAGTCCTTTGCTAGTCTTCCTAATGTCAAATTTCTCAGCATACACAGTAACAGCTTTCAACATGGCGGATATCCTGACCTGGAGATTCCTCGTCTGTCAGCTTTACAAAATCTTTCTATTGATGTCTTTTCTGGATTTCATTTCAACGATAACTTTACAAATTTGAAGAAATTAAGCAGTGTTGTATTCCATACAATGGGGTCTCCATTTCATTTGACAAATGTCACATTTCGTGGTCTCATTGATTCACCAATACATTATCTGGATATGAGGTTTACGAACAACGCATACTGCGATATCAGTGAAGATTTATTTTGTTGTTTCCCATTCATCAAAGGGATCTATTTTACCATTGGAGAGAAATGTGAATTGGATCCAGTTCTGAGGTCTTTGAAATGCCTTCAAAACAGGACGTTAGATTATCTCCAAATTCCAGATAACACAAAAACGTTTTCAGGCAATGAAATAATTCTTAACGAATGGAATTGTGAATATCTATTCAATATTTGCGCAAAGTATGTTGATTTGGGTGGAAATAAAATATCGGGTGTTTCGGTTGATCCATGGAAAACGATGTTAGGCCAATGTATCGAAATACTATATTTGTCAGGTAACAAAATACTGCGGATAGATACATATATTTCTGTACATCTTTTCAGTTTTTATCCGAAACTAAGAGATCTCTATGTAGAAGACCATAATATCCTACCACCAGTTATACACCCTGTCTATGTAGAAAACCATAATATCCTACCACCAGTTATACACCCTGTCTATGTAGAAAACCATAATATCCTACCACCAGTTATACACCCTGTTGTATCCCTGTTGTATTTGAAAAAAATACATTTTACATATAGATTATCTCCTCAACTGCAATTAATAGATTACACAGATCATTTCATTCACAGCGTACATTTCCAAGCAGATTTTACTATTATTGGCAGAGCTTTAGAGGAACTCTTCATCAGCAATACAAACTTCCCCATTAACGATATGACTCCATTCCAAACCCCAGAGTTAAGAGTTATTGACATTTCCAATAATGACTGTAGTAAAATACCTAACATATTCAGTTCTTCACATAATCTAGCATCAGTAAAGGCATCAAAGACAAAAATAAATTTCTCAGCTCCCAAAAGTCAACATTTATTTAAAAATCTTTCAAAACTGCAAACACTAGACTTAAGCTATAATGCTATAGAAACATTACCCAAATATCTTCTCAGTGATCAAAACAAATCAATTTACATTCTGAATCTGGATAACAATTTACTTTCCTCCATTCCCTTTACTGTTTCCATGCTGACCAACCTTTCACGATTGTACGTTCGACACAATAGAATATCGTTCTTTCAGTCCTCAGACATTGCTGTCTTGAGTGAGCTCCATAAAGTCAAAATATTCATCGAAGGAAACCCAATCAGCTGCACCTGTTCACATTTATCGTCATTGAAATGGATGAAAGAAAACCCAATGCGTTTTGGAGACTGGCGAATTACACAATGTCTACAGCTCAAACAAACTTTATCTCAACTTTTTCGTGAGAAAACGTTTAGAACGTTTGAATTAAACTGCCAGACAAAAGACTGGCTGATATACTCATCGATCGTACTCTTCCTTATCGTCCTTATCATCGTTTTACTTGGAACCATGACAAAATATCGCGTGCATGTGGATTACGTCATCTTAAGATTACGTCATAGATGGAAAGGGGTGATGAATAGTAAACACAAAAATGACTACGGGTTTGACGTGTTTATATCATTTTCCGAACACGATTACGAATGGGTTGTAAACACAATGTATCATGAATTGACAAAACGTAATGTGAAAGTGAGTCTTCCCGACAAGGATTTCATTCCAGGCTTATCCAAAGCGGACGAAATGCTGCGATGCATTGACGACAGTCGAAAAGTAGTGTTCGTTGTTACCGAAACGTTTCTAAAAAGTGGATGGGAGTCCTACGCTGTCCAGATGACAGTTACACATGCTTTTCATAACAATCGAGAAAGATCCATGGTTGTGTTGATGAAGGACAACGTCCCTATCATAAAGATGCCTAGAGATCTGAGATACGTGTGGTGGTCGCTGGAGGTTATAAAACAGGCAGATTTCGAAAACAATTTGGATTGTTTCTGGGATCATATTGCTATCCTTCTACAATCACAATAAAATATCAATACTAAACATTTCTTGAAATACATATGTTTGGGGGAAGGGGGATACCGCACCATGCTGTGTTGGCAATATTTCAGCAATTTTACGGCGGTAAAGGAATGGAATATATTTGGCTGACGACTAAATTGCATTTTTTTTGCCGCTTTCTCCGATTTAGTGTTGCAATGCTATGTAACATGGCGTGGAATCCAGCAGAAATAAACTATTTTATCCTGTTTAGTTAAACGACAATGTTGGCGTAAAGTATCGAAAATGTGTAAATCATCAATAACCATATTGACTGAGTCAGAAATTATAGTGATCTGCGTCCGGGGACAACCCAATGATAGGTCTAGTTTAGATAGAGTTTCAGAGCATTACATATGTAAAGGAGTATTTGTTTCCGCCCCCCCCCCCCCATTTTGTGTTTGCAACAACTTTAATTACATCAAGAGCTTTTTGTACTTTTTCTTGGAGCATTGTTATATGTGGATTAAAAGAAAAGTCATTATCAAAAATGACACCTAAGAAAATGACCTCTTTAACAACTTTAATAGAAGTACTATCTAATTTCAATGGGAATCGTCGTGGCTTGCCGTTTAGAAAAAAAAATACATGCAGGTAGTTTTAATTGTGGAAAACGTAAGACCATTTACATCATCCCGTGGGGATCCGGGTTAGAATAGGTCCTCAGTACCCCTTGTTTGTCGTTAGAGGCGATTAAATGGGGTGGTCCTTCGGATGAGACCGCAAAATCCGAGACCCCGTGTCACAGCAGGTGTGGTACGATAAAGATCCACCCCTGCTCAAAGGCCAAAAGCGCCGAGCATAGGCCTAAATTTTGTAGCCCTTCACCGGCAGTGGTGAGGTCTCCATGAGTGAAATATTCTCGAGAGAGACGTTAAACAATAATTAATCAATCAATCATCAGCCCAAGTTTGTATTGTGTTTAGACAATGTTGTAGGTTTTGTTCAATAGAATTCATAAGTTTTAGATTTATAACAGGGCAAGTCATCGACATATATTCTGTACCTCAATGTAAGTCGTTATTAAGTATTTCAGCTTCATTTCAATCCCAAGGAATAACTTGCATTCCAAAAGAGGAACAAGATAGGCGTTATATGAAAAAGTGGCGACCTATCACTTTAGTTAATGTGGAATATAAGATAGGTTCCAGTGTTATAGCCAACCGCATTAAAAAGGTACTGAATGACATAATAAGTGACACTCAAAAGGGATTTAAAAAGGGCAGATTCATTGGGGGAAATACTCGTTTTCTATATGACCTTATTAACTATCTAAGAAAAGAGAAACAGTTTGGACTACTCCTTCTATTAGATTTTGAAAAGACTTTTGACTCGTTAGAATGGGATTTTATTGTCAAGCCTCTTATGTCATTTAATTTTGGTGATTCTCTTATCAAATGGTTTCTTACATTTTAGTATATCCACCACTAGCTATGTAATAAATAATGACCATTTTTCAGAATTGTTTAGCTTTGAGGGGGGGTGGGGGGTGGGGGGGGGGGGGGTTGCAGGCAGGGTGATCCTTTGGCGCGATAACTTTTCATCATAACAGTAGAGTTACTAGCAATTTCACTCAAAGAAAATGTAAATATTAAGGGTATAACTATTGATGGGGAAGGAAATAAATTGGGGCAATATGCAGATGACTCATTTTCACTATTTGATGGAAGTGAATATTCTCTAAGAGAATCAATGAGTGTTATTGACAGGTTTGGTAATATCTCAGGCCTGAAACTTAATATTACAAAATCACAAGCAGTATGGATTGGCAGTAGAACCGGTTCAGTTGAGACTTTGTGTCCTGATTTGCAAATTTGCTGGGGTAAGAACAGTTTTAAGGTTGATCAATCCTCATGTGATGTCATAGGTTTTTGCAAAATCTTTATTCAATTAAATTTTGCACATGATTGAAATATATCTTTCAAAGGAATTTTATTCACTGAATAAAATAAAACTTTTGGTAAACTTTTGATACTGAAAAAGTTTTTATTTCCCATAGATAATCAATTATTTATAATTTTAAAAATCTTGTTAAGGGCAATAACTCTTATGCTGGAATTTCCTCTACTGCATGTCTATGACACAATGATTTCCCTAATATCCACAATTAATTTTTATATATCTATGAATTATCTGATTTCTTAAACTGTTGACATTTAGAATTTGTCATTTCAACAAGTTTTTATTGATTTTCATCATTCTGTTTAACGAAAATGTGTGATTTTTTTATGTTGATATATACTTCTGTTTTTGTATGTCTGACATCTTTAAAAGGGTGGCAACATACACATTTTCTTTGGTTATTGATTAGATTAAACTACATTGAGTTGAAATTAATACAGTTTTTCCACTTTTAACCATTAATATTGATAAGTCACATGAGGATAAACCCACCTTAAACTTCTTGGAATAAATTTTACCAAAAACTTTGAAGATAAGATAACATGTAATTATAAATCCAAAATTACTTCAATTAAAAGGTTATTAGGACCATGGGCTAAAAGAGACTTAAGGTATTCCATGTATAATGAAAGGATAATGAACAATTTTGAAGGATTTAGATCAACATAAATGTTTATTGTTAAATAATGATGAAAGTGAAGCAGATAAAATTCACATGACTGGTAAATGATTAGAAGCTGACCTTTTTGCACTTAAGACTTTTTGGAAGAGTTGCCTGCCCTTTGTAAAAATAAGAAAATTTAATTTTCTGAAAATGTGTGTGGTCAATGATTAATTTTATTTCATATTTTCATTAAGAGAAAGTGTGTGTAACTTTCTACCAAGAGATTTTTGTGAAAATATAATTTCTTTTTAAAATATTGTAATAAAACATGTTTTCCCATATACTTCAATGTTAAATTCTAGGTGAAATAAATCAAGCAGTAAACAAAATTTTGAAAATTCCTATGGTGGATTGTTTCTATTTGATGAACCCTTAAAAATGATACCATGATTACAAAAATTCCACCATCCATTTATTAGATATGAAATATGGTCATTGAATACCTTAACACCTACATGTATTGGGAGAATAACAATCATTAAAACGTTAGCACTGCCTAATACACTTATTTTCTGCCTTGCCAGACCCTCCAAAGAATATTTTGGATGAAATATATAAAATATTTTTCAAATTTATTTGGGGATATAAGACAGAAAAGGTAAATAGAAATACACCCATTGGTAGTTATGATGATGGAGGGTTAAACATGGTTCACCTACCCTCTTTCATTTCATATATCAAATTAAAATGGGTTAAAAGGTACCTGACCAAATATGAAGTTGTTTGGCACCATTTGTTACGTTGCATTTTTAACCTTAAGAATATAGATTTTATTTTTATTTATCAAAAGAAAAACTTCAAGACTTTTTGTTTTTACTGATACTGATTTTTAGAGAGATGTTATTAAAGCATTAGTAAAGGTTAAGAAAAGTCCTGAACATATATCAACCTACTTGTGCTTAGATATTAGAAACTTTTGCTGTGTACAAAAGTGGGCATTCTATACAAAATGTGTTGATAATGGTATTAAAAACTTAGAGGACCTGGTGTCAGAACATGGGTACCTGTAAAGTGCGAAACGAAATCGAAACGAAACGAAATCTACCGAAACGAAACGAAATCTAACGAAACGAAACCTACCGAAACGAAACGAAACCCAACGAAACGAAACGAAACCTACCAAAACGAAACGAAACAGATTGTATAACCGAACTCTTTTAATTATAATAATTAAAAAGGGTATCTTAGGCCCCTGTGAAAGTTACAACATATAAATAAAATTCGCCTCCCCTTTGATGTAGGCTTTCGGCTTGACTGTTACAAAGTTTTAAAAGTTGGAAGGGGGGGGGGAGGGGAGTAAGCACAAAGTACATATCCGAAGTTGATTAAATGACATGTACAGTTAGTTTCGGATCCATAAATTTCAGAACCGAGGGTTACAGTCTCAGAGATCTGGGGAAACACTATACGATGGATGGGGTCGCCGACGTTGGATCCGCCTTTGGGCATAGATACATTGTTTGAAGAAGCTGGTGTCTGAGAAAATTGAAAGCAGGAAGAGCTCTTAACCTCTTATTTTATCTCTAACTGCTGAGGTGCGAGTATTTTCAATAATGGAAATACTCTATACATTTGGGCAATCTCTACCCAGAGTTATCATTGTAGGGTAGCGTAATACGCCCTCTGGTGAGAGATTGACATTTGGGGTGTTGCTAAGACAGAGAATTGAAAACGGGACGGAAAACGGAATTTTTTTAATGCAATAATATTAGGAGGAGGTTGGCATTTTGTAAACTGAAAAGGCTTATGAACAAGGGAATTTTAAGCAGAAATCACAAAGAGAACGAGAGGACATATTCAGAATCCACCGTTTGATATACTACATACAAATACACAATATCCACATGTATACATATATTTGTCTTTAGAACAAAAATACTGAAACATGTATTTATGCCCAAAAGCGGATCCAACGCCGACGACCCCATCCCTCGTTTAGTGTGTTTCCCCAGACCTCTGACCTGTGAGACTGTAACCTCCCGTTCTGAAATTTATGGATCCGAAGCTAATTGTGCATGGTATTTATGTGCTTTGTGCTTACCCCCCCTCCCTTTCCAACTTTTAAAACTTTGTATCAGTCAAGCCGAAAGCCTACATCAAAGGGGAGGCGAATTTTATTTATATGTGTAAACTTTAACAGGGGCCTGAGATACCATTTTTAATTATTATAATTAAAAGAGTTCGATTATACAATCTGTTTCGTTTCGGTGGGTTTCGTTTCGTTTCGGTGGGTTTCGTTTCGGTAGATTTCGTTTCGTTTCGTTAGATTTCGTTTCGTTTCGTTTCGCACTTTACAGGTACCCGTCTGAACATGGAAACATCAGATGTTTTAATGAAATAAAAGGAGTGTTTGGTACTAATACCTTTTAAGACTATTTTCATGTAATATCAAAAATACCATCACCCTCCCTTTCCAACTTTTAAAACTTTGTATCAGTCAAGCCGAAAGCCTACATCAAAGGGGAGGCGAATTTTATTTATATGTGTAAACTTTAACAGGGGCCTGAGATACCATTTTTAATTATTATAATTAAAAGAGTTCGATTATACAATCTGTTTCGTTTCGGTGGGTTTCGTTTCGTTTCGGTAGGTTTCGTTTCGTTAGATTTCGTTTCGTTTCGCACTTTACAGGTACCCGTCTGAACATGGAAACATCAGATGTTTTAATGAAATAAAAGGAGTGTTTGGTACTAATACCTTTTAAGACTATTTTCATGTAATATCAAAAATACCATCACCCTCCCTTTCCAACTTTTAAAACTTTGTATCAGTCAAGCCGAAAGCCTACATCAAAGGGGAGGCGAATTTTATTTATATGTGTAAACTTTAACAGGGGCCTGAGATACCATTTTTAATTATTATAATTAAAAGAGTTCGATTATACAATCTGTTTCGTTTCGGTGGGTTTCGTTTCGTTTCGGTGGGTTTCGTTTCGTTTCGGTAGATTTCGTTTCGTTTCGGTAGATTTCGTTTCGTTTCGTTTCGATTTCGTTTCGCACTTTACAGGTACCCGTCTGAACATGGAAACATCAGATGTTTTAATGAAAGAAAAGGAGTGTTTGGTACTAATACCTTTTAAGACTATTTTCATGTAATATCAAAAATACCATCAAAATTCAAAAGAGATATCATTGCATTGAAAGAAGGTAAAATTCAAGACAATAATGAACATAATGCAATATGTATTGTACAATTTTTTTTTTGTCAACATGCAATGTTAAATTTTTATATGAAATCTTGAAAGGAATGGAGTTTATAGCCTCAATCTCTAAAAAGGATAAGTGGGAAACTTTACTAGATGAACCCATTTCAAGAAAACACTGGAAATTTTATTTTGTAAATGCATCTTTATGTACAAAAGAGACAAAATAATTTACTTTCAATACCGAATACTAATGAATTACATTGCTACCAACTCTTTTCTTTACAAAATTAAAATTTCAGACAATAATTTGTGTACATTTTGTAATTGTGAACAACAATTCACATATTCTATGATTGTGTATATGTCAACTTATTTTGGAATGATTTTGAGCAATGGTTCGATGTAATTGAAAATGGTTATAAAATTTCAAGAAGAATAGTCTTACTTGGTAATACAGAAGGAAGCCGTTTAGAAAAATTTCTTTTATTAGCATCAAAAAAGTTTATATATATTATTCCAGATCACAATGAATCAGGCCAGGTAGTGAATTTATTTAAGTATTGCAGAAAAATGGAAAAATACTGTGAAAATGTGTTTCAATGCAAATCCAAAATATTTAGTAAATGGTCAATATATGATATTGTTTATGACAAGTGATGAAAAACCAAAGCTTTATAGGTTGTATTTGGTATCGTTACTTTTAGTATCATTTTGTTGATATGTATATTTTCAATACTTTTAAATTATGCCTAGCTGTAAAATACTAGTTATGTAGAAAGTGTTTTGTATGGAAGATATTGTATGCATGTGTGTGAAATCATCTATGTAGATGTTATTGTAAATGTCTAAAAAAAAAAAAAAAAAAAAAAAATGATAAAAAAGTATTTAAGCTATACTATTGGTTTTGATACTAAACAATGTAACCAATAAAATATTTTAATCCCATATATATGTATATTGAAATGTCTAGTAAGAAATTCTTAATAAAGTTTGGTAAATGCCGTTTAAGACCAATATTGTGAAGATCATTACAAGTGATATTGTTAATAGATGAAAGGTGAAGACATGGAACAAGGACCAATCTTAGAACTCCGATAAGGAATACAAAATAAAGAGTAGGGCATACACCGACCCCATGACATACCAGAGGTGGGGTCAAGCACCCAGGAGGAGCAAGCATCCCCCGCCGACCGGCCACACCCGCCATGAGCCCCACGCCACGACCAAGCAAACGGAGCTATCCGCAGCTTAGCGCCCAGGCTCCGGGATCATGAAACTGTCTTAAACTTTTTGATTGTCTTAAATCAATAAAGTTGCACTTAAATCTTAAGACTGGTCTTAAAGTGGATCACAAAAAAATCACTGAGGCTTAAAGGCACTGATTCACAATTTCCCCCAAAATTTTCTTTTTCACTTTTAATGATCAAAATCTACTGTCTAATGTGTTTAAGAGTTCACATGAAAATTAAGGTTATACATTATCAAAGAAGCTCATTTTAGAGAGTGTATCATTTGTTTTGTAAACAAAGATTGCGGTATGTTATTGTTTATGAAATTGTCAAAAGAAATGGATATCGATCTAAGTTTATTATATCTTTCACATTTCGTAGCAATTTTGGGGTAAATGTGTCATCTAAAAGTTAAAATTTGTGACTATATGCAAAATTAAGATGCTTTATATTACAAAATCATTATTTCACTTGTTTGTTTGTATACATTAAAAGACTCGAGTCTTTGTTTACATAACACAGATTTAAGGCTAAAACATTGCTTTAATTCTTGCATTCAGAAGGTCAGAATTTTGGCTGTCAATATTAAATGAGTTATATTTTTAATGTTTACCATCAAAAATGAAATATAGTTTTATCAAAAATCCTGAACCAGTCCCTTTAAGATTGGTATTTTGTCTTAAATTTTAAGACTGCCTTGGAGCTGTCTTAACTTTCTAAGACTATCGCTAAGTTCGTTCAAAATGGCCGCGCTGGTTGCATTTTTGGGGCGAGTAAGAGAAAACTAACGTGATGTTTGTCGTTGAAGATGTCTGTCCCTACCATGAAGCGGACAAATCATTTATTTAAGAAACAATAGACTGTCGGTAGATCGAAAACAGGATCTTGACGTTGAAAATCATATAATGAAAAAAAAAATGTTTTTCTTTAAGCAGAGTATTGCCATTACAGGAAAAGAAGTCAAATCCATGTAATCGAAAAGTAACACCACTAGCCCAGAAGAATTGGGAGCGGGCGTTTTCAAATACGTAGGCATAAATATGACTTCTTATGTGATCAAAATATCGCAGGATTGATCGCCCGATTGTCCGTTTCACTGCCTGATCGTAGTTTGTAAAGTAGATGTAAATGTGAAAGTAGCACGTACACATACGACCGTTTCACTAAAAAGTTACGACTACAAAAGTACATGTATTTACCTGACTGAGTTTGTTGACAATGTGGAAGAAGAAAACAATCATTACTTGCAGTCTGCATTTGCACACGAATAATGTGCAGTCCGAGCCCGAATTTGAAATTAATTAGAGTTATCCTTCTTTACTACATGTACTCACACAGTCGACAAAATAAATAAAGGTATTGAATTTAATAAAATTATTGCTTCAATCACTCTTACATTTTCACTTTCATTCAGTACTACTTTTAGAAATAGGGAGGCGACAGGTTCAATACATCAAAATTTGTATGCACATGTATGTAAAAATGAAAATAAGTTTCTTTTTAATAAAAGAGTGTGTGTGTGTGTGTGTGTGTGTGTGTGTGTGTGTGTGTGTGTGTGTGTGTGTGTGTGTGTGTGTTGGTACATATATGTGCCTGCGTCAGCATTAGTGATCATAAACTAGACGTTTTAGACACTGACTATGTTGTTTAAGTTATTTATTTTTTATATCTTTTTGTTACCTCTACGCAAAAGAGTTCGTTGTTGCTATAGCAATTTAAGATTCTAGACTTAGACTTAAGTTAAGACAATCTTAGTTAAGATTTGCTTAAGTTCGTTTTGTGATCCATTTAAGTCAGCAATCTTAGCTAAGTTCAAATCTTAATTTAAAGTCAAAATTTTGACTTAACTTTAAGACAGTTTCATGATCCCGGAGCCAGGGCTATAGCAGTGAAGTTCTTTAACGTGCCAACGCCTGCTGCGACACGGACCTCTGTTTTCTGAAGTCATATCCGAAAGACCTGTGATTCCCATATCTAAATGCCAAACAATTGGTGAAAGAGCAATCATTAGCCATAACATGAGCGGCACTCGAACTAACGACCTCCCGTTAAATAGTGCATGTGTACACACAGCAGGTAAATGATTTATTGTCGTGGTATGTGTTGTTAAATAGTGTATGTGTACACACAGCAGGTAAATGATTTACTGTCGTGGTATGTTATCATCGTGACAAACATTCGACCTATGTATTACTATAATAAAAACAAAAATAGTCAATCTGGGGTTAGGTTAATCAAGTTGTGGACCCTGTGGTTGTTAACCTTTTCACTGTAATGGGGGACTTGGCAAACATTACAAAAATAACACTTTCTGCACAATGGGCAGTCTCTGGACACATAAGATAAAACTATGTTTGTTTTGGACTATTTAAAGATAGAAAAATATCAGACATAAAAAAGTGGGTTACGACCAAGCGTGTAAAAATGATGTCCAAAGATTTGAGGATATTAATATATCAGTAATAGGACTCTCCCATACATCATCCTGTGTATGTTAGATCAGCGGAGCTCAAGTGAGCTTTTTAATCGCCTTTTGTCTGCTGTCTATCTGTCAGTAAACGTTTTAATCACATTTTGTCTGCTGTCTATCTGTCAGTAAACGTTTTAATCACCTTTTGTTTGCTGTCTATCTGTCAGTAAACGTTTTAATCACCTTTTGTCTGCTGTCTATCTGTCAGTAAACGTTTTAATCACCTTTTGTCTGTTGTCTATCTGTCAGTAAACGTTTTAATCACCTTTTGTCTGCTGTCTATCTGTCAGTAAACGTTTCACAGTTTTACCTCCAGGACCACTGGGATCCAAACTAGGCACAAAACATCCTCGCAAGTTTTTTTTTTTCATTTCAGGATCGATATTCCTTGCAAAAAGAGATCATTTCTATCGTATTAATTAACATACTTGATTCTGATAAAATCCGGCCGAATCAAACTAAGCCGGGTATATCCGGCTACGCGCTAAGAATCAAGTGACCCTGTTACAGTGCAGTGATGAAAATATTGACCAAAGGGAACTAAGTTTTACATGGGATATATATAATAAGTATATGAATATCGTCTTTTTACGAGTCCTCATGTATAGTGCAGATCCAATTTGTTGTAATCAATGTCTCCAAGATATGATAGGACCACAATAAGGGGTATGTTTTCAATGCATGGTGAAATATTTAGGGACACAAGTTTTAAAATCTCTTCAAGAGAAGCATATTCAAATCCGGACTGAAGGGTGTTTGGAAGGGACCTAAATAGGGGGTCAGGGGTTTCCGGGCCGAATGGTGTTTTGAAGGGGCCTAAATGGGGGGTCAGGGATTTCCGGGCCGAAGGGTGTTTGGAAGGGGCCTAAATGGGGGGTCAGGGGTTTCCGGGTCGAAGGGTGTTTGGAAGGGGCCTAAATGGGGGATCAGGGGTTTGAAATAAGAATGTTTATAAATCTTATTATCAAGAACAGCAGGACCCTAGTTAGTCATATCAATTTACAAGCAGATCCGGGTATTGCAGATTCTCGTTTCTTCATATCATTGACTTGGGGGTGGGGGTGGGTGTTTCAGGGACAATTTGGGGGATATAGATTTGGACCATGGATTTATTAGTTAGGGTGCGAGAGAAATCCTACAAAGAATGCACCATCTAGAGCATGACAAACACGAACCCCTGGAAACACCAAAGGTAGGATCAGGCACCAAGGGAGAGCAAGCAGTCACCTGCCGCGGGATATATGTCCCGATCAGCCAAACGGACCATTCCATAGTCCAGATCAGCAGGCAAAGAACTGTCTAACAATTGCAGTGGCGGATTTAAAGGGGGGAGGGCACTAGTAAATGACAATTTTTTTTGATTTCTTGGAATTACTTTATTGGGAGAACTTAATGTCACCTTATTAAAAATGATAGAAAATAGTACAGATTACTTTTTAAATACGAGACATATTTCAAGCCCTCTAAATTCTGTAACATCCAGGAGCTTCTTTTGCCCCCTGTGTCTCCCAGGGCTTCGACCCCAGACCCCCGCCTCATAAAGTGCCCCCTCCCCCCGTAACGGCAATTACTGGACCCGCCCCTGAATTGGTATAAAACTTGACCTAATGACAGGGCGTGTATCATTAGCTAACAAGACCACTAAACCTTCACAATCCTGATTTTGAGGATGAATGGTAAACCAGAAAAAAATGATGTGGATGAGAAAAGTGGAGGATATGCGCAATAATATTATAAAGCTTGAAACTTTCAAATATACTTTATTTGGTCTAAAAGTGCAGTTTTAGTAGAAAGTAATCTTGAAGAAAAAAATTAAAACCGCTGCTGGACTCGAACCCGCGATCTACAGTTTAGCAGTCGGCATGATGACCTACTGACTAAGCAGTTAAATTTTAAAGGAATAGAGAAATATTGCTGATATTTATATTTTCATTCATGTTTTATAAGGAAGTCATTATGAGGGTGTAGTATAACTCGGTACGAGATTGTTGAAATTCCTGTAGCATCAACTCATCTGTCAGTATGTCGCATTGAAAATGTGCAAATATAAATTCTCATTAAATACATGTAACTCATTTATACATAAAAGTACACCTTTATTACATTTTGTCTTGAAATTATACGGTACAGAGGTCTGTACATTTCGAACAAAGACTTTATAAAAAGAAATTAACGTTAGTAGTGTGTTCAAACGTCTCCAAATATTCATTCCAAAACTGACTACTCAGTAATTTAAATAAATTGATCTATAAATAATCACTTTAAGATATTTTGATTCGTCCCTGAATTGATCAAACATTATCTTATCAGCCCCTCGGGTTTCACATAATATCACAATATCTAGTACCTACCTGTAACACCACGCACTGTGTACACAACACATGTATTTAGGATATTAATCTTTTGAAATGAAGGCAACTACATAAAGTAGGTTATTTTCTTTATTTTATAAGAAAAAAATTAAATGATGATTACTTTTAAACTTTTAAAGAAAATCTAAACTGGCTGATTTAAAACTGAACCACCTCTTTGTGGTATTTTTTCATGATCGATTCGAGTTTGTATATTTAGAGTGAATATAACTAGTGTTTTCATATTTGAATGTTCCGCAAGAGATGTACAAACAATATGTACAAATTAAACAAACAGGCAGTGATATAGTTACACACGCGAGGAACACATAGAAGGAAATGGGCGTGGCTTATCGGATATTACCTTTTGTTACAGAGAAGATATTATAAGTAAAATGCATAACTTTGCTAATTTGCTAATAGAGATTTAATTAATTAATTCGGGACAAATGTGAGCGTGCGGGAAGAAACGGTGTCCGCAAAGCACCTGTTAGCAATATCGTACGATTATGCAGCTAATGGAAGATTGAATCTAAGACGTAAAGATAGATAGTGATTTCATTTTCTATTTTATGGAACTCATTACCAGATTTTATTTTTAAAAAATGCACTACTTCCACCTCCTTTAAATCAGCCTACCTCAAACAATATTTGATCCTCAATAATACTCATGTGTTTATGGTCTCTTTTTATGTTGTTCTTGAATATTAACTGTGACATTTTCATGTTTCATGATCTATGTTCTCGATATGTATAATGTTATATACAGGACCAAAATGTAAACTAGTTTGTATATTAACTAATTGTGCAATCCTGTATAAATAAAGGATATTATTAGCGATTGTCCCCTCGCCAAACGCTCGATGCCAGTGAAGGGCTGCAAAATTTAGGTCTTTGCTCGGTTCTTTCGGCCTTTTAGCAGGGAGGGATTTTTACCGTGCCACACCTTCTGTGACACGGGACCTCGGTTTTTTGCGGTCACATCCGAATGACTGTCCCATTTAGTCGCCTCTTACAAGCAAGGGATACTGAGGACCTATATATATATATTCTAACCCGGATCCCTACGGACGCTCGGCATTTAGAAGTGAGAGTCACAGGTCTTTCGGATGACATTTCAAACGGAATGGTCCCGTGGGGATCCTTTTTAGATAATGATTTAATTAATGAAAAATACGTTTCGACCATGTTTGAATGAAAAAGTAAAGATAACGAAAAGTTAGAACAAACACGGACCTTTGGAAGCAGCACATGAGGGAACAGGTGCCCGTTAGGAGCAAGCATCGGAGTAGTACTGCACACTTTAACGTATAACCATCACGTAGAGTGGCTCATAATCATCGATAATCTTATAATCCACGTTAAAATAATCCCGTTACGTTTGTACTTAAGTTAAAATTATTCTATTAATTTGATATCCGTGTGAAGATAAAGAGGTTTAGCGCTTTTGCTGACGAAACGGCTGACTCAGAAATCTAAAGGAAAAACACCGGTTTCCAATAATAGATTGGTGTGTTATTTTCAAATGTAAGATCAACGTTTTTAATGTTTCGTTAACCAAGATAAATAACTGCCGCAGTTAAGCATTACTGACATTTATATCACTCAATAAACCATGTTCCTATGTGGAATGATGAACAGTACAATATTTTCATTGGTGCATTCATATCACACAACAACCCTTTTACATATGGCATTACTTACATGTAGATCACTGTCTTTTTGTGACATGACTGCAGCACCTTTAATAGATTTCATCACTTCATTTGCCTTTGGTTGATAATTCGATTGTTTAGCTTTAGTGTTTAGCTACATGAGTTTTATATTTACGTTTGAGAAGTCAAACTGTATGATTGTTATTGACCTCCCTTGAATTATTTTTACTTATTACATGCTGTGCATTTGTGTCCCCTTTCTTGTAGTATTTGTTTAGCTTTTCATCAGCCACATTACGGTTTGAAAATTCTGTTCAAACGTAACTACAGTGATCTCTCTTTAAGTCGAAACTTGCAAATAATGGAAGTCATGATGAAAATTACTAATATTTGTTATAATATATGTATCGCATTTATACCCCCTTCAAGAAAACGACCCCCCCCCCCCCCAAATGACTAGCAAAAAAAAAAAAAAAAAAAAATAGATTGGGAAAATATTTGACTTGAACTCGGAATGTATGCTTTAAGTGTACGATTACGGAGCACCTAAACCACTAGGCCACCCAGGAATGTATGTTTAAAGGTTTAACGTTTGGCAGGCTGCTAAATCTCAAGGTAAATTTTGAGAACGATTTTTGTCATATTTTAGCCATTGTCAACAAGAGGGCCACCTTAAACCAAATTTCCTCAAATGGACTTATGTACAGTCATACTCAAGTAAAACAATTTCAGTGTTTTATTTTTGGTTTAGGGTGGCCTTTTGCAAGTTTGCAAATTTTTAAGCTCATTACGTTACATCTACTATATACTCTATATAATCACGGTGATGTTTATGCTTATCAAATAAAGATACTATCAACATATCGATATCTTTATTAAGTAATTTGGGTAAACACAAGTATAAACTGACATTGTATGGCAGAATATTTGTGAAAAATGATATTCAAGAAAAAACATTTATGTAGGCGAAATGGCATACCAAGTGCGCTCTACTTCTTTGCTAATTCAATATCTATGTTGACATTTTCTCATTAAATTTCAGTACATTTGTTGGAGGATGGTGTGGAGGATATTTGAATATTCAGCTCTGATCTCCTTATTTTGTGTGAATTCTGTTTTTACTAGTTCGTATACAAGTAAGTAGAGAGAAAATTTAAATGCCCCAACATTTAAAAAAAACCCACAATGTGGTGTCATAGAGTAGTTGGTGTTTTATTCTACAGTAATGATTACATGTATCAGCAATACACGTATCAAAACTTCGCCGCGAGTAACGTCCCTTTGCGGGGTCAGTTAAAGGTCAATCGGTGGAAAACCAAGTTTTCCTTCTTTACCTTACCAAATGTAAGATGTTATTACTTTGAATTTTAGCCAATTACCAAGTTTTCATACAAGTTAATGGGTTGCCCCAATCTGGGGCATTATTGTAGTTGACTGCAATTGATGGAAAAGCTACCGATAGGAAAATTACAAAGGCCAACGTAGGGAAATGCGATTTTTATCCGGGATATGGCGGACAAGGGACGTAACTTTCGCGAAGTGTTGATACGTGTATTGATTTGAAAAAATACTAATGGCATATATAATCAACAAAACACATTGCAAATATGTTTGGGCTCGCAGTGTTAATGAGTTGTAATTGTCGTTATTTTTCCCTTTGGGTTATCTTTTGAATGTGCTGACGTGTTAGGCCATTAGTGGCACATTGATTTTGCATACGGATACCTCCGTTTACCTGATCAAGATATAGGACTCACTGTGGGTGTGACCGGGGATGCTTACTCCTCCTAGGCACCCGATCCCACCTCTAACATATCCAGGGGTCCGTGTTTGCTCATCTCTATTTTGTATTGCTTATAGGAGTTATGAGATTGATCACTGTTCATTATGAAAGATGAAGATAACGAACAGTGATCAATCTCATAACTCCTACAAGCAATACAAAATAGATAGTTGGGCAAACACGGACCCCTGGACACACCAGAGGGGGGATCAAGTGCCTAGGAGGAGTAGGCATCCCCTGTCGACCGGTCACACCCGCCGTGAGCCCTATATCCTGTTCAGGTAAACGGAATTATCCGCAGTCAAAATAAGTGTGCCAAGAACGCCTTAACAATCGATGTGAAACACATCAGACAACATTATCGACACCTTTCATTCAGTTTATTTCATATGGAGTTTTTTTTCTACACCGTTGATATGAAATTCAGTTAATTTCTTACCGAGTTTTTATGCCCCCGAGATCGAAGATCGGGGGGCATATTGTTTTTGTCCTTTCTGTCATTCTGTCAGAAACTTTAACCTTGCTAATAAAATTTGAACAGCAAGTGCTAGAGCTTTGATATTTTACATGAGTATTCCTTGTGACAAGGCCTTTCCGTTGGTACTAAATCCTTTGACCTTGACCTACTTTTAAAAAAATTGACATTGGTCATAACTTCTAAATGGTAAATATAAGAGCTTTCATATTGCACATAAGCATTGCTTGTGACTAGATCTTTCTACTGGTACCAAGATATTTGTCCTTGTGACCTTGACCATCTTCGGTATTGGCCATTATCGGGGGCATTTGTGTTTCACAAACACAACTTGTTTTCTACACAGTTGATATGATATTCAATTTATTTCATACGGATATTTTTTTCTATATACAGTTGACATAATATTCAGTTTATTTCATATGGTTTTTTTCTATACAGTTGATGTTGATAAAAACGAATGCATGTACTACACATCATATCAGATCAATCAGTTTGAGACGTATGAAATAGTGTGGCATGGCTACTCGATCACGGGTTGTGGGCTGGGCTTCTATGCTGAAGGGGACGGCATCTTCGCTATCGATGACTACAAGATATGTGTCAAACCTGTGGTCTGGAACATGCACGACTGCGCTTCCCGACTCTACCTGAAATACAACGATGTCAAGGTTCGTCACTACGTCATGTTAATCTAGAATTACGATGTTTGTTACGGAGTACATCAAGGCTCTTCGATATGTCCTGATGATTTAGAATTGTGATTGTTACGGAGTACATCACGGTTGTCGTTATATATTTATCGTTTGAACCGTCGATGTGTGTGACGTAGAATGTGTAAAAAGGCACGTGGATACCATTTTAGTAACAATAATTATAGGTTATAGACTTTGTATGGGAAAATATGACGACCGAGTTTTTTGGCGCGTAGACGGACCGAGCTTGCGAGGTCCGTTCGCGACAAAAAACGAGGTCGTCATATTTCCCATACAAAGTCTATAACCTTTTTATTATATACTTTCAATTTCATTTAGAAACTAACAATAATTTTATTTTTAACAATAACTTTATCGGTTTAACTGAGTAAAAGATGAAAAACACGAAAAATTTGAAAATTAACGGCGTAGAAATTTGATTGTGACGTAATGTTTGCGGGCCGGAATGTTTCCGGGCATATATCGTGTGATATATGCCCGCAAACTTTTAAAGAAAAAAGAAAAGATGAAATTGAAAGTATATAATAAGCATGTGTATGGAGAGCTGTGACAGTAGAGCGCACATTTATAAACCAGAATATACAATATATCGTTTTATCAACAAGAGATTCATATCAAAGCATGTCACCTTGATAAACCTGTAATAGATAAACATAAGGCACTAGTATAAAATGTAAAATTTATACGGTACCAATTTTGATGCACCAGATGCGCATTTCGACAAATAATGTCTCTTCAGTGATGCTCAATCGAAGTTTTTGAAATCCGAAATAACAATAAACTTGTAAGAACTATTTTAGGGAAAAACAGCGTGCCAAAAAAGTGGAGTCAAATTCGTTTAAAGGTCAACTGAAACGATTTTCAAAGTTCGTTTTTCAAATAAATTCCGTAAGAAAATACCATTCCTTAAATGTTTTCACATAAGAATAATTTTTGTTTCGATCATCCAGGTAGATACGACATCGTTAATTTCAACCCGGTAAATTTTATTGTATGAGTTATCTGCCCTTTAGGCGAACCTGATATTTCAATATGGCGGCACGATATGAAAATCATTCGGAAGATTGTATTCCTGAAATAGATATATCGCTTAGTGTTAATGTGCAGCCCTGCCAATACGAACCAGTTGTACAGCGAGACGCATCCCCACTAGTGGAAAACGATAGTTATTCAGAAAACAGCGAGGATCAATCGGACGAATGCCCTTCACCTGTTCACCATCTGATATGCGAGGTCGATATGCAATGGTTTGTTAATTTAGGCTAATTATTTATATGAGACTTTTAATGAAAACGAAACGATTACTCAAAGCTCAGAAGTGCATCAGCATGTATTTCTAAGACTAGTTTTCTATTATTCTAACAGGTGATCATATAGGCTAGTAATGTCATCGCAATGCCCTCAAGAAGGGAGTCCAAATGTTGCAGTGCATAGGATTGAAGAGGTGGGCGTGTCCTGCATCACAGATCACGAAGGTTTTGTTGTGGCAAACTGTCTCAACAGATTGGTTATAGGAACAGCTTATTATGAATGCATACAAAATATTGGTCCCTTGGAGGAGGGGGAATTGATTCACAAGTATGTATTTTGTTATGATTACTCAAAGTTAATATTGGGGGGGGGGGGGGGGGGGGGGGCACTCGTCTCCTGATTCACTATGACACGGCCATAGTCATAGTCATTAATGAAGCATTGTAAAATAAATGTCTAGATACTATTAAATACCAATGTTCTTTAATATTTTCTAGATTGAAATTGCTAATTTATTTAAGTATTTCAAATAATTTAATGCAAATTAGTAGATAAAAATGAAAATAAGTATGTCAATGGTCAATGGGGCAGGCACTCGGTCTCCTGATTCACTATGAGCCATAGTCATAATGAACCTCTCCTATTTCAATATCTAAACCCACTGAATTGTTGACCCTTTTATGCACTTCCTTTCAAATAAACATAAAATGTGCCTCAATCAATTTCTTATGTTTTATCTTTACCCATTTTACTGTCTAACCATGTGTACATTTTATATCAATTTTAAATCAGAAATTAATTCCTGAAAAATCATTCATATTTAAAGTAACCCCATCCCCCCCCCCCCCAATTTTTTTTTTTTTTTTTTGGTTAGATGAAAGTCGTCAATTATATTTGAAATTTTAAAATTCTTCATAATTTTTTCAACAGATTTTACAGACATCATGCATATTGGAGATCTGGTAGTAGCTTGGGAAAAACAATTGGAAAGTTCTTCTATCCTGCGTTGTGACTATGATAAGAAATCATTCCATCACAACAGTACTGTGGATTTAAATACCCTTTGGTATTAATTTAAATGTGTGATAAATTCTTAATGCATTTTTCATAAGTGATATAAATAAATATAAACAAGTAAACATAGTTTGATGTTCAGTTTTTATATTGTACATAATATATATCACCAATTTACATATATGTAATTTGGGTTAAATCCAAAAGGTCTACAGGTCCCAGTCACCTGAGTTTGACACATGTTGGTAGGAATTTGTGATCGGGGCAGGAGAATTACCAACAACATCCATTATATTAACTTCCTGGAGTTTCTGTAGGAGCCAAACTGATCACTTCCTGCATCAATTCAAAGGCTTAATCTGAAATATAACAAAACGTTACAATTCAATAAACATGTACTTATTGTCTAGTATTATGAATATCCACTCACATACATACTAATTATGTGGGTCAATTTAAAAAATGTACATATTTGAGGTGAAGAAAAACAAAAAAATTCAAATGTCGCAGAAAATTAATTTTCATATTAATGAAGCATTGTAAAATAAATGTCTAGATACTATTAAATACCAATGTTCTTTAATATTTTCTAGATTGAAATTGCTAATTTATTCAAGTATTTCAAAAAATTTAATGCAAATTAGTAGATAAAAATGAAAATAAGTATGTCAATGGTCAAAATTGACCTACATGTAAAATTTGTACATGTATTCCGTTTCTTTTTCCAACAACTGGATTTATTTAATGATACAAGTTTAATTTTCCATCTCATAATTATAAGAATATTATCAAAACTATGGTTGTAAGAAATATTCATTTATCAATTTCACAATTTATCTATTTAGTAAATTGTAAAATTGCTTCTTTTGGGGGGGGGGGGGGTCTGTAACTTGGGAAATTTGCATAGTATCAGCATGGATAAATAAATATATGCTCTGCATTTAATTAATCAAATGTGGATCATGTGTACTTAGTTATGTTGCATGTATATCATAAAGCTGATTAAGTATACTCGACTAGTGATATTTTTATTGTACTACTACTTGTGTAGATTTTTCTATACCTATTTCTGGATTTTATATTAATTATTGTACTTCAGAGAAAACTCAGTACAAATATGTGTCCTATATTTACTTGTTTTAAAATCATTTACCTTTATGGCATAAAAATAATGAATTTTAGAAAAATTTACAATTTTTTCATGTTTGATACTGTATTGAGTTTGTATTCAAATTTAGTAACAGTATCGAGAGTAACATCATGGACAAAGTGTAAAAAATCTAAAGGGCATGAGTGTAGAACACAAGTGAAAAAATATTCAGATTTTATACAAAGTTTCTTAACATGCATATTGGCTATGATTCTAATTTACACATTTGCAAAAGTTCACTTCAATCTAGAATAATATTCATAGATAT